>NW_026879459.1:0-271717 GCF_032173495.1 Musca vetustissima
GTTAAACAAAAAAATCAAGATTTAAATATTATGTTTTTTTTATAAGCAAAAGAAAAACTTAAAAAAGTACAATTTAAATTGTTTGGCATTTAAAAATTACAATGGGTTTCTTTATATATAAAATAATAAGATAAACAAAAAAAAAAACACCATTATTGTATTAACACACAATATTGAATAAGTATACAATTAAATAAACAACAACATGTTTCTTTATTAAAAATTACAATTCCTTATAAGCAATGTTTTTCCCCTAAAAGAAAGAAAAAAAATCAATATCTTTAACTTTTTAAAAAAAGAACAAAATATATATGCATATTAATTATTTAATTATTGAAAATTGTTAAACAAAATACATATAGAATAATAATAATGTAATTTCTTCCTTCCCACTCCTCTATTAGTTTTAGTAATATTTGTAGTCCTCCTTTTCTCCACTCTTCTCCAATTATAGAAACATTTGTCAACTACTTTGTTTTGGGATTTCAAAATTATTATCTCCCGTTACTACTATTATATATACAATTCGTATGCACCATTTAATTAGTTATTTTTTTAAATTGATTAATTAATAATGCTTCAAACAAACAATAGCTATGAATATTGTATTTCAAATCAAATTTAAATATAAAATATATATGAAACATATTTCAATTTAGTGCAAATTTCTTTAAATGAAATATTAAAAAAATAAATAAAAATTAAAATGCTTAACAATGCAATTTATAAGCAAACCTAGCTAAAGCATAACAAAAAAATCCCTAAATATTTTTCAATTAAAAAAAATGTATGAAAGGTAATGTAAATGGATTTTAGTTTTTAATTATAAAAAAATTATATGTTATTTATTAGTGGTATCTCTGATTGGTCTTCATTTTTATACCATTCCGATACAATATATTCGAATCATCAAAGTTTTTCTAGCCATAGAAATACTCATTGGTCTCCTATATACAAGAGAACTCCAATATCTTCAAGGCATAGAAAACCCCTTATTGGTTTCCAACTCAAATCACCTTCAAGCCCCCCAGAAAACCTCATTGATGTTCTAACCATTGGATTCTTAATAGGTGTTTTAGCCTTCAAGTTCTAGTTCACTACTTTAGTCTTCTAGACACAGATGATCCCATTTGTGTCCAAGATGTAGATAAAATAATCGATATTCTGGCACTACAAGACCCTATTCCAGGCCTTATAGGTGTCAAATCCACAGAAAACTTCGGTGGTCCAGATCAGACATAATTGATGACCTAGTGACAGAATACCTTATATAATCTGGCCGTAGAAGAATTCATCCGCATCTAACCGTAGAAGCCCGGTATTGTAACGCATTTATACTTATACGCCTTCTAACCAAGGAAGTTTTAAATTCCTTATCCATATTATACCCTTCACCACACTGTGGAACAGGGTATTCTGTCTCTGTGCATATATTTGTAACATGCAAAAGGAAACGAGATAGACACATGGTTCCTTTTGAGAATATGCATAGAATCACTTTATGAGACGATTTATGCATGTCCGTCCGTATGTAGATGTATATTTGTAAACAAAGTACAGGTCGCATTTATGATCCGATTTGCATGAAATTTGGCACGATTTGCACGATTTTTGGCATAGCGTACTGAATTAAGTCTAGCATGGTGTGTGCTAAGTTTCGTGAAAATCGATTCAGGTTTAGATATAGCTTCCATATATATTTTCGTCCGATTTAATGTAAATGGTGCACCAAAGTCCCTATTTACGAAATTTGGCATAGGGTACTGAATTAGGTCCAGAATGATTTGAGCTAAGTTTTGTGAAAATCGGTTCTGATTTAGATATAGCTCCCACATATATTTCCGTCCGATTTAATGTAAATGGTGCACCGAAGTCCCTATTTTTTCTTTCGATTTGCACGAAATTTGACACAGCGTAATGAATTAGACCTAGAATGATATGTGTTAGGTTTCCTGAAAATCGGTTCAGATTTCGATATAGCTCCCATATATATTTTTGGCCGATTTACTGTAAATGGTGCACCAAAGTCGCTATATATCTTTCAATCTGCACGAAATTTAGCATAGTGTACTGAATTAGGTCCAACATAATGTGTGCTAAGTTTCGTGAAAATCGGTTTGGATTTAGAAATTGCTCCCATATAAAGTTTTGTCCGATTTTATGTAAATGGTGCACCAAAGTCGCTATATATCTTTCGATTTGCACGAAATTTGGCATATGATACAGAATCACGTCCAGAATGATATGTGCAAAGTTCGTGAAAGTCGATTCAGATTTAGATACAGCTCCCGTATATAGTTTCGTCCGATTTGACGTAAATGGGGCACCAATGTCGCTATATATCTTTCAATTTGAACGGAATTTTGCATAGTGTACGGAATTGAGTCTTGAATGACGTATGTTAAGTTTCGAGAAACTCGATTCAGATTTAGATATTGCTCCCATATATAGTTTTCATTACTGGCTTGTCATATATTTTTTGCTTTGAACCTATAAAACAACTAATTGATCTCCTGTCTAAAGAATATATCATTGGTCTTCTATTCTATCTAGTATTTTATCTGTCTATTTGACTTAGGAAGTCATGAGCCTTATAAAAAGAATTTAGTGATAGAATACTTCGCGGTCAAAGGGGCATACACATAGGAAACTCACATTCTAACATTAAAAGTCATTAACCAATGAAGTTTTCCATTTATGATTTTCATTATGATTCCAATTACGACACAGAAATTCGTAAAATTTATCATTGCCATCCCATTGATAAAATATCTTATTAGTGGTCATCTTTCAATTTATTCCAAGTGCGTATACGTGTGACAAAGTGTCACATAGAAACACCCATACGCAATGGTGTACGCTTTGTTTTGATTCCCCAACAGCTGTTGTTGTGTAAAGAAAAAAAGTCAAAAAAGAAAACAAAAATTAAACGATCCTTTAATTACTTGAGTGATAGTAGAAGAGAGAGAGAGAGAGAGTGTGTGTGTTTGAAATGGTAGCACAACACATGTGTGTTTGTATTGGTGTGATTTTTGCGCCAATGTTACAATGTTTTGCTTGTTGGCTGACTGGCAAAAAATGTAAACAAAAATCTGATACCATGGGTTTTGTGTGGTATCTGTGTGTGTGTGTGTGTGCGTTGTCAATACACTCGGCTTGGGTGTCCGGGTGTTTTTCGTGTGGACATATCTTTGCTCGGGTTGTCTATTATTGTTTTTTTTTTTTGAAACAATTACCATTCAAACTCTGGAAGTACAAAACAGTTGAGCAACGAAATCATCAGTTGCAAACGAAATGCGGCATTGTTCGGACGTTTAGACGGTAGACAAAATTTCTTTAATTGAATTATTTAGTGGAAGATATTAATTTCGTAAATAAAAAAAAATCAAAGTGATCCGTAACGTTTAATTTAAAATCAAATTAAAATTAAAAGAAAAAAAAAAAACAAAT
Organism: Musca vetustissima; assembly: GCF_032173495.1. NCBI lineage: Eukaryota > Metazoa > Arthropoda > Insecta > Diptera > Muscidae > Musca > Musca vetustissima. The sequence continues at coordinate 3,451 of NW_026879459.1, forward strand.
TAAAAAAATAATATAAATGATAACCCAAAAAATAATTACAAAAGAAAATAAATCCTTTAATATTAATTAAAATTTCAAATCCCAATTTAAAGTGTTTGTGTGTGTGCGTGTTATTTAGTTGTTATAATTGTTATTTTATTTTTACTGTGCCATCAGCGTCAGTTACAAGGAAGTCGTCGTCAAAATCCAGTGACAGAGTAGTTGTATTATTTAGTGCTCAGTGGTCTGTTCAATGTCCTTTAAGATTAAGTTATGACCTTTTTTAGCTTTGGTTAGCTGTGGCGAACCACAATGAGGTTAAGTGAAAAGAGATTTTAACAAAAACATCATCAACAACAACAATATGATAATGCAAACGAAAGAAAAAAATTATAATAATAAATAATAAAACTCAAGAGTTGTGGGGAAAGTGAGAAGGACCATCGTATTGTGGATGCAGGAATATTTAAAGTATAGAATTATTGTAAATCGAGTACTGTGCTATTAAAAAAACTAAAAGTGAAATTACAATGTTATGGATTTTTGTTAAAAATTATCTTAACCTGAACATTTTGGAAATAATAAAGGTTGTAAGTTTCGAAGATAGGACAATAAGAAGAACCGTAACGTTCATCGGGGGGATATTGTTCTTTAAAAAAGGGGGATTTTCTTTCTTTAATAAATCATTTAACAAATATTCTTAAAAACCGTCGTTTGTGCAGGTCCCTTATATAAAAATTATTAAAAAATATATTCTTAAAAAATCCTTGCTTTTAGTGGTCTTTGAAAAGTATTCTTTAAAACATCCAGGACTATATTGACCCTTAAAAAATTAGTTAAAAAATTCAGGAGTATATTGGCCCTTTAAAAATTTTAGTAAAAAATGCAGGACACTATTGGCTCTTTAAAAGATTTTCTCCAAAAAATCCACGCATTTTTGGTTGGTCCTTGAAAAAATATTCTTTAAAAAATCCACGCCTTTTTGGTTGGTCCTTGAAAAAATATTCTTTAAAAAATCCACACCTTTTTGGTTGGTCCTTGAAAAAATATTCTTTAAAAAATCCACACCTTTTTGGTTGGTCCTTGAAAAAATATTCTTTAAAAAATCCACGCCTTTTTGGTTGGTCCTTGAAAAAATATTCTTTAAAAAATCCACGCCTTTTTGGTTGGTCCTTGAAAAAATATTCTTTAAAAAATCCACGCCTTTTTGGTTGGTCCTTGAAAAAATATTCTTTAAAAAATCCACGCCTTTTTGGTTGGTCCTTGAAAAAATATTCTTTAAAAAATCCACGCCTTTTTGGTTGGTCCTTGAAAAAATATTTAAAAAATCCACGCCTTTTTGGATGGTCCTTGAAAAAATATTTAAAAAATCCACGCCTTTTTGGATGGTCCTTGAAAACATATTCTTTTTGGTTGGTCCTTGAAAAAATATTTTTTTGGCCTTGGTCCACGCCTTGGATGATGGCCTTTGAAAAAATATTCTTTAAAAAATCCACGCCTTGGATGATGGCCTTTGAAAAAATATTCTTTAAAAAATCCACGCCTTGGATGATGGCCTTTGAAAAAATATTCTTTAAAAAATCCACGCCTTGGATGATGGCCTTTGAAAAAATATTCTTTAAAAAATCCACGCCTTGGATGATGGCCTTTGAAAAAATATTCTTTAAAAAATCCACGCCTTGGATGATGGCCTTTGAAAAAATATTCTTTAAAAAATCCACGCCTTGGATGATGGCCTTTGAAAAAATATTCTTTAAAAAATCCACGCCTTGGATGATGGCCTTTGAAAAAATATTCTTTAAAAAATCCACGCCTTGGATGATGGCCTTTGAAAAAATATTCTTTAAAAAATCCACGCCTTGGATGATGGCCTTTGAAAAAATATTCTTTAAAAAATCCACGCCTTGGATGATGGCCTTTGAAAAAATATTCTTTAAAAAATCCACGCCTTGGATGATGGCCTTTGAAAAAATATTCTTTAAAAAATCCACGCCTTGGATGATGGCCTTTGAAAAAATATTCTTTAAAAAATCCACGCCTTGGATGATGGCCTTTGAAAAAATATTCTTTAAAAAATCCACGCCTTGGATGATGGCCTTTGAAAAAATATTCTTTAAAAAATCCACGCCTTGGATGATGGCCTTTGAAAAAATATTCTTTAAAAAATCCACGCCTTGGATGATGGCCTTTGAAAAAATATTCTTTAAAAAATCCACGCCTTGGATGATGGCCTTTGAAAAAATATTCTTTAAAAAATCCACGCCTTGGATGATGGCCTTTGAAAAAATATTCTTTAAAAAATCCACGCCTTGGATGATGGCCTTTGAAAAAATATTCTTTAAAAAATCCACGCCTTGGATGATGGCCTTTGAAAAAATATTCTTTAAAAAATCCACGCCTTGGATGATGGCCTTTGAAAAAATATTCTTTAAAAAATCCACGCCTTGGATGATGGCCTTTGAAAAAATATTCTTTAAAAAATCCACGCCTTGGATGATGGCCTTTGAAAAAATATTCTTTAAAAAATCCACGCCTTGGATGATGGCCTTTGAAAAAATATTCTTTAAAAAATCCACGCCTTGGATGATGGCCTTTGAAAAAATATTCTTTAAAAAATCCACGCCTTGGATGATGGCCTTTGAAAAAATATTCTTTAAAAAATCCACGCCTTGGATGATGGCCTTTGAAAAAATATTCTTTAAAAAATCCACGCCTTGGATGATGGCCTTTGAAAAAATATTCTTTAAAAAATCCACGCCTTGGATGATGGCCTTTGAAAAAATATTCTTTAAAAAATCCACGCCTTGGATGATGGCCTTTGAAAAAATATTCTTTAAAAAATCCACGCCTTGGATGATGGCCTTTGAAAAAATATTCTTTAAAAAATCCACGCCTTGGATGATGGCCTTTGAAAAAATATTCTTTAAAAAATCCACGCCTTGGATGATGGCCTTTGAAAAAATATTCTTTAAAAAATCCACGCCTTGGATGATGGCCTTTGAAAAAATATTCTTTAAAAAATCCACGCCTTGGATGATGGCCTTTGAAAAAATATTCTTTAAAAAATCCACGCCTTGGATGATGGCCTTTGAAAAAATATTCTTTAAAAAATCCACGCCTTGGATGATGGCCTTTGAAAAAATATTCTTTAAAAAATCCACGCCTTGGATGATGGCCTTTGAAAAAATATTCTTTAAAAAATCCACGCCTTGGATGATGGCCTTTGAAAAAATATTCTTTAAAAAATCCACGCCTTGGATGATGGCCTTTTAAAAAATATTCTTTAAAAAATCCACGCCTTGGATGATGGCCTTTGAAAAAATATTCTTTAAAAAATCCACGCCTTGGATGATGGCCTTTGAAAAAATATTCTTTAAAAAATCCACGCCTTGGATGATGGCCTTTGAAAAAATATTCTTTAAAAAATCCACGCCTTGGATGATGGCCTTTGAAAAAATATTCTTTAAAAAATCCACGCCTTGGATGATGGCCTTTGAAAAAATATTCTTTAAAAAATCCACGCCTTGGATGATGGCTTTTGAAAAAATATTCTTTAAAAAATCCACGCCTTGGATGATGGCCTTTGAAAAAATATTCTTTAAAAAATCCACGCCTTGGATGATGGCCTTTGAAAAAATATTCTTTAAAAAATCCACGCCTTGGATGATGGCCTTTGAAAAAATATTCTTTAAAAAATCCACGCCTTGGATGATGGCCTTTGAAAAAATATTCTTTAAAAAATCCACGCCTTGGATGATGGCCTTTGAAAAAATATTCTTTAAAAAATCCACGCCTTGGATGATGGCCTTTGAAAAAATATTCTTTAAAAAATCCACGCCTTGGATGATGGCCTTTGAAAAAATATTCTTTAAAAAATCCACGCCTTGGATGATGGCCTTTGAAAAAATATTCTTTAAAAAATCCACGCCTTGGATGATGGCCTTTGAAAAAATATTCTTTAAAAAATCCACGCCTTGGATGATGGCCTTTGAAAAAATATTCTTTAAAAAATCCACGCCTTGGATGATGGCCTTTGAAAAAATATTCTTTAAAAAATCCACGCCTTGGATGATGGCCTTTGAAAAAATATTCTTTAAAAAATCCACGCCTTGGATGATGGCCTTTGAAAAAATATTCTTTAAAAAATCCACGCCTTGGATGATGGCCTTTGAAAAAATATTCTTTAAAAAATCCACGCCTTGGATGATGGCCTTTGAAAAAATATTCTTTAAAAAATCCACGCCTTGTATGGATGGCCTTTGAAAAAAATATTCTTTAAAAAATCCACGCCTTGTATGGATGGCCTTTGAAAAAAATATTCTTTAAAAAATCCACGCCTTGTATGGATGGCCTTTGAAAAAATATTTTTTTAAAAAATCCACGCCTTGGATGATGGCCTTTGAAAAAATATTCTTTAAAAAATCCACGCCTTGGATGATGGCCTTTGAAAAAATATTCTTTAAAAAATCCACGCCTTGGATGATGGCCTTTGAAAAAATATTCTTTAAAAAATCCACGCCTTGGATGATGGCCTTTGAAAAAATATTTAAAAAATCCACGCCTTGGATGATGGCCTTTGAAAAAATATTTTTTTAAAAAATCCACGCCTTGGATGATGGCCTTTGAAAAAATATTCTTTAAAAAATCCACGCCTTGGATGATGGCCTTTGAAAAAATATTCTTTAAAAAATCCACGCCTTGGATGATGGCCTTTGAAAAAATATTCTTTAAAAAATCCACGCCTTGGATGATGGCCTTTGAAAAAATATTCTTTAAAAAATCCACGCCTTGTGTGGGTCCTTGAAAAAATATTCTTTAAAATTTTTCAAATTTCTTTCCAAACAAAAGTTGCATCAGCTGATGGTTATTAAATCGTGAAATCGAAAAGTATCCACTATCCAATGAAGTGTTAAATGTTTGTCCACTTTCTTTGACACATTCTTCCTTTAGTTAATTCCCCAAACTTCTTAAATCAATCCCAATCCCCATTCCGAACAACTGTATTAGGTAAAAGTGTAGATTAGTTAATATTGATGGTACTAAAAGTTAATGATCATTCATTTGAGTTTTTATTACTTGGGCTAAGTTAATTTTGGACAGCTTTCACTAAAGCGCCCTAAACCGCACACAGGCAAATAGACAGACAGAGAGACAAAAAGTAAACTAATCTCAGCCAAAACCAAAAGCAAAGGGATATGAGTGAAATAAGTGTTATTAAAAGTAAATGATTTTTATTTTCAACGCACAATACATTGTTGTTGTTTTTGTTCAGACAATGACAACAATAATGTGAACACTAAAACCAAGAAATTGAAATACAATGGATTTAATGAAAAAAAAAAGAAAACAGATTCCACTAGAACTTTTGAACACAGAAGTCCAGTTCTATGGATAGAAGATCTTCATATAATATCCTTTTATTATAGAAGAATATCTTCTATAGCTAAAAAACCTTCTGTCCTACCGTATATAGAATACCTTCTGAAATTATTCTATAGGTAGAATACCTTCTGCAGCTGTTTATGGGTAGAACACCTTTGGTCGACCTTCAATGGGAAATAGACTTTCTGAAGTTACTCAGGATGATCAGTATAATGAAATATCTCCCTAAGTCATTCCAAAGGTATTCTATAGCTTTTATATTCAGCTAGAAGATGATGAAATGTTAAATGTTTCTATAAGCTTTTAAGCTTTCATATTGCTAGATAACATTATAAAGCTCGTTTTAGCTAGACGAGCTGTACCATGAACTCATTCTGAAGATCTTCTGAAGCTTTTATGTATACAAAATCCTGTAGGCAGCTTTTATATATACAGAATGTCTTCGTAAACATTCTATTGTTTGAAGATCTTCTTAAGCTCCTGAAGCTATTCATTAGCTAAAAGACTTGCTGAAACTCTTCTGTAGCTAAAATACCTTCTGAAGCTTTCTTTATATCTAAAAGTATTTTGGAATTCTACTATGACCTGAGACCATTCTAAGACCTCTAACAGCTATTATTCTATAGCCTGAATCTCTTCGAAAGCTCTTCTATATGTGCAACATCTTCTAAAGATCTTCTATAGCTAAAACACCTTCGAAAACTCCGCTATAATTAGAAACCCTTCGGAAGCTCCACAATATCTGAAAGCTAGGCAGGGGTCCTTCTAAAGCTCATATTTGACTAGAATATTTTCTGAAGCGCTTTAAAGGGTATATCTAGTGAAATTCTTCTATAAGTACGACCCCACGAGCTCTGATATACTCAGAAGACGTTCTAAAGACCTGTTTAGTTATATATTGAAGACCTTCTAGACCTTCCTTCTGAAAGTCTACTACAGCAAAAGGGCCTTATAAAGCTCTGATAGAGTTAGAAAACCTTCCGAAGCTCTCCAATATCTAGAAATCTTTTTTAAACTCTTTATAAGCTCTTCGTTTACCAGAAAATCATATGAAGTCCTTTTATGGTTAGAATACGACCTCCCCACGCTCTGCTATATTCAGAAGAAGTGGTAAAATATCGATTTTTTAGGAGATTTGTTAAAAATGTTAAGACCTTCAGAAGTTATTCTATAGCTGGTATACCTTCTGAAAATATTTCATAGCTAGATGACATTTTAAAGCCTTAGAAAACCGTCTGAAGCTCATAAAAATCTGGAAGTCTTTATACCCTTCATCACACTGTGGTACAGGGTATTATGTCTTTGTCCATATGTTTGTAACAGTCAAAAGGAAACGAGATAGACACATGGGAAACGAGATACAAATTGGGGAAAAAATCGGTTCAGATTTAGATATAGCTCCCACATATATTTTCGTCCGTTTTAAGGTAAATGGTTCACCAAAGTACCTATATATCCTTCGATTTGCACGAAATTTGGCATATCGTACTGAATTAAGCCTAGAACGATGTGTGTTCAATTTCGTGAAAATCGGTTCATATTTAGATATAGCTCCCATATATATTTTCGTCCGATTTTATGTAAATGGTGCACCAAAGTTCCTAAATATCTTTCGATTTGCACGAAATTTGGCATATCGTACTAAATTAAGTCTAGAATGACGTGTGCCAAGTTTCGTGAAAATCGGTTCAGATTTAGATATAGCTCCCATATATATTTTCGTCCGATTTTATGTAAATGGTGCACTAAAGTCCCTAAATATATTTCGATTTGCACGAAATTTGGCATATCGTACTAAATTAAGTCTAGAATGACGTGTGCCAAGTTTCGTGAAAATCGGTTCAGATTTAGATATAGCTCCCATATACATTATCGCCCGATTTTATGTAAATGGTGCGCCAAAGTCCCTATATATCTTTCGATTTGCACGAAATTTGGCATATTGTACTGAATTAGGTCTAGAATGATGTGTGCCAAGTTTCGTGAAAATCGGTTCAAATTTAGATATAGCTTCCATATATATTTTAGTCCGATTTAAGGTAAATGGTGCACCAAAGTACCTATATATATCCTTCGATTTGCATGAAATTTGGCATACCCAAAGTGGTGAAGGGTATCATTTAATCGGCCAAGTACGACTTTATCACTTTCCTTACTGGTTTAATTTATTTATGTTATATATATATATATATATATATTTTAACTTTATGTGTTTTGTGGTTCTGTTCTGTCCAAATCTACTGAAGCATTTTCACGACTAGAATGCCTTCCAAAAATCTTCTATAAGTACGTCATATGCCATATTCAGAAGGCATGTTGAAGGTTTAATTTTGTGATCTGTGATCAAGCTTTTTTCTGGGTAGAAAGTCTTCCAAAGCTATTCATTATCTTGAAGTCCTTCTGAGGCTCTTTTATACCTCGAAGACCTTTTTAAGCTCTACTGTAAAATATATGCCATCTTCGGTATTTTGTTTTGGTTATTCTTTATTTAGAGTTTTTATTTTTTGTATATTTTTTATTTGTTAATTATTATTTTTATTTTATTAATATCATTATGTATCTGCATATTTTAGCATTATTTTGATTTCCGTTACCAGACAGCTGGTCTTGAGTTATTTTTGTTTGTTTTATGGCAGGTCCACAGTCCATTGTAAGTGTTATGGGTGTGTTTTTCAATATTTAAATGTTGTTTATTTTTCACATTTTGTCTGCGTTGATACTCTATTTTTGGTAATTCGATACACTTCTTCTGTTAGATTTGTTTCACTGGCTCTCAGACATATTAGCGTTTTGTTTTGTTTCGTTTTCTACTTTTTCCTAATTTGCATTGCAGATTACAACCATCCGAACATTCGTCACGTCCGTTTGTTAAGCTTTTGTTAATAGCTCCTCGTCCTGATGTTATTGTGTCAATGTATTTGCGTGATAATGTTTGTTATATGAATGTATGTATTTGAAACGTATGTTTTGGAAATTTTATTTCAATTTGGCGGGGTTGAGAATAACATTTTTTTTTTTTGAAAACTGAAAAAAAAACTGTTGAATTTGCAGTTTTTCTTTATTCTTATTCTTCTTCTTCCTTTTTTTCTCTTTATCAAAATAACAATACATCTGAGTTGAACTGCCATTTGTGAGCCATTTTTTTTTTTTTGATATAATAAATATTTATGACCATTCTTTTGTCAATCATTAGGGAATTATTTGAAGAAATCCAAAAGGGAGTCATTCGTCGCACGTTGATTGTTGCTTTCTTTTTGGAAATAAAATTGCCAGCAGCGAAATTGTGAAGACATTTAATGTCCTATTAGCACGTATCTAATGTGTGTGACAGAAAACCGGACTGCTGACCTTGTCTTTAAAGGTAAGATTTATATTCTGTCTGAAATAACAAGTAACGAAAACAGCAGTTAGGTCTTAGGTCGACAATTTTATGACCACCACGACAAGGTGGTATACAAGTTACAAATCGATTTGACATTTTTCATAAGAAAGTTTTCAATTTAAAGAAAATTGGACAAAGCGGACTTATCGTTGTTGGTTGTAGGTAAGCTCTATTTATTTCAAGTCTTCATTCAAACACATCGGTTATATTAAATGCAAAAAAAAAAAAACAGTAAGGAAATAAGAAAAGTCGGACGGGGCCGACTATATGATACCCTTCACCACTTTGGATATATTCAACAGATGCATCCTAATAGACGTCGCATTTTTTAAGAACCATTAACATGAAATTGGATGAATTAAAATATGACATCTTTGTCTAATAATGAACTATTTAGACCGATCTATAAACATGTCATTCTGCAACCTATACCATTTTTTCATGTTTGAAACCGATTTTCACGAAACTTAACACACGTCATTGTAGACTTAATTCAGTACGCTATGCCAAAATTCGTGTAAATCGAAGGATATATAGGGACTTTCGTGCTCCATTAACATAAAATCGGACGTAAATATATTTGGGAGCTATATCTAAATCTGAACCGATTTTCACGAAACTTAGCACACCTCATTCTAGACTTAATTCAGTAAGCTATACCAAATTTCGTGCAAATCGAAAGATATATAGGGATATTGGTGCCCCATTTACCTTAAATCGGACGTAAATATATATCGAAGCTATATCTAAATCTGAACCGATTTTCACGAAACTTAGCACACATCATTCTAGACTTAATTCAGTACGCCAAGCCAAAATTCGAGCAAATCGAAAGATATATAGGGGCTTTGGTGCTTCATTAACATAAAATCGGACGAATATATATATATGTGAGCTATATCTAAATCGGAACCGATTTCCTCCTTGGGCCAAATAAATGAGCTGTATCAAATTTCATCCAAATCGGGTTATAAATGAGATCTGTATTTTGTTTACAATTTAACATCAACAGACAGACGGACATGCATAAATCGACTCAAATGTGATTCTATGCTTATTCTCAAAAGGAACCATGGGTCTATCCCGATTCCCTTTGCCTGTTACAAACATAAGCACAAAGATATAATACCCTGCTCCACAGTGCAGTGTGATGAAGGGTATAAAAAGTATTCTCATGTTTTTATAAAGGTCTTTCGTAGCCACGTTGCTCTGTGAAGATTTTCGGAACTACTACTAAGGAAAAAAAGCTTCTTACCGTGTGGCGAACCTTACGAAGTACCTCTGAAGCTCTTGTTAATTATTTGTGTATCTTTGGAAAATCCTTCATTGAAAGATTTTTTATATGGAGTACCTTTCAAAGTTCCTATAGATATTCTAATGGTAATTCGTAACACTTATGTGGTTAGAAGTCCCTGTGACGTACTTTTATAAATTTAAGACATTTAAAACCTCTTCTACACAAAAAAAAACTGTATTTTTCTTTAGATTTTTAAAGATCTTTAAAGGTTTTCTACCCCTGTGTAAGCTTTTTAATACCATGAAGAGGTTCCATATGGAATAGCATTTAAAGCTCGTATATATCTGAAAGATATTCTAATGACAATTCGAAGCTCTGTTTTGTAGTTGGAAGATCCATTGAAGGATAGGTCCGGTTACCAATCATTTAGAAGCTACTTTCAATCGGTAACCATTGTGTTCATCCTGAGTACCCGGAAACTAGAGGAGATTGAGGAGAGGAATAGAGGATAGATAGAAGGTCTTTCGAACCTCTTCTGAGCGTGTTTTATAACTTGAGGATATTGTGATGAATTTTCTTGAAGTATTTTCTTAGAAGTCTTTTCAATTTCTTTTATCTTGAAAACCTTTTACGAAGTTCATTTGGTCCCTTTCTATACGCCGAAGAGCTTCTATAAATAATGGCCCTTCATAAACGTTGCCTGGAAACCTTTCTGTAGCTTTTCTATAGCTGGAATATCTTCTAAAGCTACTGTGCATATAGACTATACTTTCTTCATTCCTTAGTCATTTCGAAGCTCCTCTCTCGAAGCTCCTTTTTTATACAAGAAAATCTTTTGAAACTCGTATATACTCCTAAAGATGTTTCCGTATATAATAGAAAATAATCCAAATGATTTAATAGCTAGACATCTAAGTGAAATTCAGACATCTATAAGCTTTGGAAGAACTTCATATGCAGAACTTCCCCTAAGAGATTAGTTTGTATGGTTAGGGGAGCCTCTGAAAATCCTCCAGAAATAAAATAAAAGCTACTGGAAGTTTTTTTGCTATAGAAGTTTGTATATGGCTTCTATGGATTAGTTTGTATATGGCTTCTATGGTTAGGGGAGCCTCTGAAAATCCTCCAGAAATAAAATAAAAGCTACTGGAAGTTTTTTTTGCTATAGAAGAGTCTTTTCATTATATTTCCAGAAGTTATTTCTACTTTAGAAAAATTTAAGAAGGGGTTTCTAGACAAGGTTTGATGTCATGGAATAGGTTTAGAATATTTCTTGCTATAGAAACATATAAAAGAACTTCAGCTGTATACGAACTTCACAAGGTCTTCCAGATATACAAGATATTCTAGTTATTGAAACAAATTTTACCTATAGAGAAGCTTCAGAAAATCTTTCCTTAGAAAGCTTCAGAAGGCTCCTAGGTATTCTAGGTACAGAAGCCTTTTATCTATAAAATGTGCTACAGATGGTATTCTATTTTCAGGAGATTTCGAAGGTTTCCTATCTCTATTACTTCTTGAAGTGCTTCCACCTACACCAAAACATTGGAATATTTTCTATGGGAAAATATCAAAGATCTTATTGCAATGGGTAAGTTTCAGAAGGCTCGTATATATTCTAGGTTTCGAAAGAAGCGTTACATCTATAATTGTGCTTCAGTCTTCTATCTATGGGAGAGGTCGAGAAGCTCATTTCATAGCTGTACAAGATCTTCCTGTCATACAAGAGCATTGACATATTTTCCAACTATAGAATAGCTTCAGATGGGATATTTTAGAATTTTTTAAATTTGCTTACTGTTTTCATTATAATGTAGATATTTTTTATTGACATTTATTTTTTATTGAATTTTATTAAATTTAATACAGTGTTTCTTCTTGCACCCTCCTCCAGCTCTAATACATAATATGTAAAGCTCTTCAACTCTTCCAGACATTTGATGAGTTAATGTGTCTCGAAAATTGAAAACTAATATCCGGAACTGTTTATTCCTTTCGTCACACACACAAAAGAAATGATTAATGATTCAATATTAGTTTAAGAAAAAATAACAACAACAAAAAACACTGGAACAACTTTTCCACAATTATCCTGCATTTGTTATTATTGTGGTTTGGCTAGACCAATGATGCTGATGCAGTATCGTCATCATCTTCAGCGCAAAAGGACAACATCATCGGCAACATGACTTGAATTGTGATAAATACAAAGCAGAGAAGTATGTATGTGTGAGTGTTGTTTTTAATTTTATTATTTTTTCGTGCATTTTCTGGAGATGATGGTCGAATGGCTGACATGCCATTCCATTAGCACAGACTCTTAGTCATTTATAACAAATACAAAAAAAAAAAATCGTATGACTTTATAAAAAATGCCATAAGATAAAAAATCCACCAAAAATGTCTGTGAAAATGAACTACAAAAATTTTTTTTTATTCTGTTCGATGTTCTTCGTATGGATTAAATTTCACTTTATAATGGAGTAAATTTGTTTTCACTATTCTATATGAAATATTATTTGGATGGAGTAGAAGTGGAAATTTGCTCACACCTCACCTTTGATCATCAGCATTACACATCAATTTCATACTCAACATTATTGACCTACGGAACGGAAGGCAGCAGCTGAAGAAACGTCTGGAGTATGGTCTATGGCAGGAGTATAGCAATTGGCGTTGTATTTTTGGCCATTGTTTGTGCATTGTCGGCATTGATTTTCTATTTGAGTTTGGGTAAGTTTCTCTGTTTTCACTTCATCTTCATTTTTCCTAGCGACCATACTTTAAAAGATAATCCCCGGCTCATTGCAAGATTTATATTTTATGTTTACACTTAAAATCCCATATGCATTATTTTATTATAGAATAATCTGCCATATTAATAAATTTACATTTATGTCGAATTAAAGGAGTTGTGTCTTGGTTTTCTGCATCCCCGAAAAGTAGGCAATAAAATTATTTTATATTGCCACGTGAAATTAGCATTTATTTCTCAAGCGATCTAAATGCCCATAACATCTGCTAGGATAAAGCCATTGTGAGATTCAAAACACGTATGTTTTTTTATGATGCCCTTAAACGATTTTCGAAAACAATAACAAATGTTTATGGGATATGTTAATAATATTAAAATAACATAAAAAGAAGAATCGAAGATTAAAAAAGACAACAAGGGAAAACCTATTTGTTTTTTATGGAGGATTTGAAAAAAAAAATAAGTACAATACATTAGCAGGATCTAAGTGATCAGCCAATTTTCCACAGGGAGCATAACAAATACCGAAATAACAGAAGCACTTCTAGTTATAGAAAAGCTTCAGTAAGCCTCGTGAATATATAAGGGCTTCAGAACAAATTCTAGCTGTAAATGAGGAATTTTGCTATATAAGAGCTTCAGATGAACTTTTTTCTGCAGGAGAGTTCTATAAGGTCTTCAATCTATACATATGAATCTATATTAGTCCACGCTTCTAAAAATATTCTTCCGTGAAAAATTCACGGTGTTAATGGTCCTTTGTAAAAATATTCTTTAAAAATCCCACGACTATGGTAAACCTTTAAAAAAAAAACTTTTTAAAAAAATCAGAACTCCAAAAGTCTTTAAAAAAAATTTAAAAAATCCACACATTAAGTGGTACTTTGGAAAAACATTTTGCCTATTTTGCCTATTAAAAAACCCTTAGCTAGTCATTTAAAGATATTTAAAACCAGTAAAGAAAGTAGTAAAATCGGGCTGGGCCGATTATATGATACCCTTCACCACTTTGGGTATCATCAGCTTGCGCAGGTACCCATGCTTCTGATCCATATAATAGCACGGGTAGTATCAGCGTCTTGTAAAGTGTGAGTTTGGTCTGGCCTTGTTTCAAAACTGCTTACTTAGACCATAGTAGCATCTGTTGGCCATCACAAACCTTCTCCGAATTTCAAAACTAATGTCATTCGTTTTATTTATGGCGGTATCAAGGTATATAAAGTCTTTAACTACCTCGAAGCTGTAGTTCTCAAGTTCCACAGTTGGTCCGAGTCTACTGTTGATACCATCAGCTTGGTCTTCTCGCCGTTTACTGCCAGACCCACTTTGGCAGACTCCTTTTCAATTTGTTCAAAGGTGGCTGTTACCGATCGCAATGTTCGTAGGGGATGATAGATACCAAGCAACGGCTCTGATCGGCTTTAACATGGCGAAGTCCAGGCTTATCTTGGTCCCTCTTTCATCGCAATTGTGGACACTGACCTCCCCGCGGTGCCACCTGGAAAGCTATTCTCATCACCCGACGACGGACATGCATAAATCGACTTAAAAATTAATTCTATTCATATTCTCAAAAGGAACCATGGGTCCATCTCGTTTCCTTTTGTCTGTTCCAAACATATGCACAAAGACATAATACCCAGTACCACAGTGTGGTGAAGGGTATATAAAATCACGTTCTTGAAAAAAATTTACCATTCTAAGAAAAAAAGTATTTTTCCAAAATCCCCACTGTTGATGCTATTTGAAAAATATCCACCTTCCTTAAAAAATCCACACTTTTCATGTATGTAAAAAATATATAAAAAATCCCAAATGAAAATCTTCCCCTCGTTCCAACTCCAATATAAATAAATTTAAATTTTCCAAATTTGTTATCTGTTTGTCATGTGCATTTTTTTTAATAAAATTCCCAATAAGTCCACAACGGAAGTCATTAAGGCGACCATTATTCTCCTTAAGTATCAAAACTAGACCAATTCTCACAATACCACAGCCATAATAGAATGGCCTTGAATTTATGATCATTGAAATTGTTTAGATGTATAAAATAAACCTACCCGAAGAACTGACCCTACCACGGTTCGGAATCACAATTAGATTCCTTGGAAGAAACAACAGTTAGTAGCTGGTGAAAGTTAACACACAAATTATATTTTTATTATTGTTTAGACACTTGTAAATTGGGTGTGTGTGTGTGTGTGTTTGCGGTTGGGTGTATTTGTGTCGGGTTATTAATAGTTTATTATGGCCAAGATACCCACACACACGCACACACTAACGCACATAAATTCCCATATATTTGTTTTTATTAGGACTTCTACTAATGTTGTTATCATGAATGGACTCTTCTGATTCCAAATTCACTTCATAAATGTTCGAGATCCAGTGGAGTCTGGCAAAGGGAGAAGGGATAAAAAACGTTGGGAATGAGATAAATGAATGCTGGCCATAATACGATTGCCACTTCAGTCAATTGTTAAGAGCAAGTGTTAGCCTTTTTCATTTGGTGTTATTGTTTTTTTGGTTTTCTTGTCGAAAGATGTTACTGTGACCAAATGGAATCTTAATAAAAAAATATTTTTTTTCGGAGCAGGGAGAGAGAGAATATGGTTGACTTTGAATCTTAATATAATGATTCCTTTTTTCGGACAAGAAGGAACATGCTTGTCCTTGTGGTCTATTAAATTGCAATTTATGAACATTAGTATTTGTTGTTTCATCTGCTGGTAGTTAGAGTTGTTCATTAACAATTGGCCTTTCGTTTGTCGGAGTGAGGTAGAAGGCTCCTTCGTTTTTCGCAAGGACCAAAAAATGTAGGCGACATTTATTGTTTTGCTGGTTAGATTTTTGTTGGACTCTTTAAGTAGTCTTGAGGCTATTTAATGTGGTAAATTATGCATGCTTGTTATCAAGAAATTTCTTTTCTGCCGTTTTCAAAGTTCATTCTCAGATTTTTGTTTTGGTAGCTGCTTAAGAAACTGCCAACTAAGTCATTATAGATTATCCAGTTAAATGTGGTGATAATTCCTAATGAGTTTCACAACAACACCTGCTGGTTTGAAATAGTAGTCGTCTTGTTTTTTTTATTTAAATTAAAAAAGTGGTTACCAAAAATAGAAGAGGATTTCCAAAAAAGTAGATTACAGCAAGGTAAGCGAAAGTTAATAACTATTTTATCTAAACAAATCCTACGAATAGCAGGACAAAGATGTACTTTTCAAAGGATGAAGGAACACGTGAAGAGTTGAGTTTTTAAATAGTATACATTTTTTTATATAAAAATCATTCTATAAAAAATCCACGCCTTGTGTTGGTCCTTGAAAAATAATTCTATAAAAAATCCGCGCCTTGTGTTGGTTCTTGAAAAATACTTACTTACTTAACTGGCTTGTTACAGAACGGTTGTTCCATAAGCCGAGCTTAAAAAAGATTTCCAAGCGCGTCGGACTTGTGCGCATCTCCTCCAATTTGAAAGACCACGTTCCAAGATGTAGTTTTCTACTTGGCCTTCCCATCTAATTTGTGGCCTTCCCCTTCTACGGGAACCATCACTAGGCTCGCTATTATATGCCTTGGGCATTCTCATTCATCCTATGGTCTAGCCACCGTAGTCGCCGCAGCTCAATACGATAAATTGTATATAAATTGCGTATAAATTGTAAAGCTCGTGGTTCATTCGACGCCGATATTCACCGTTGACGCAGATCGCCGTTGTAGATCTTTCGGAGAAAATTTCTTTCAAACACCCAAAGAGCTGCCTCGTCTGCTTGCGCAAGTACCCATGCTTCAGATCCATATAACAGCACGGGTAGTATCAGCGTCCTGTAAAGTGTGAGTTTGGTCTGTCGGGAGGTGGCCTTGTTTTTGAGTTGCTTGCTTAAACCATAGTAGCATCTGTTGGCCATCACAATCCTTCTCCGAATTTCAAAACTGATATTATTCGTTTTATTTATGGCGGTACCAAGGAATATAAAATATTTAACTCCCTCGAAACTGTAGTTCTCAAGTTTCACAGTTGGTCCGAGACTACTGGACGTCTTGCGCGTTGATACCATCAGCTTGGTCTTCTCGCCGTTTACTGCCAGACCCACTTCGGCAGACTCCTTCTCAATTTGTTCACAGGTTGCTGTTACCGCTCGCAATGTTCGACCCATTTTATCGATGTCATCCGCGTAGGCGAGTAATATGTGTTGTTTGGTGTATAGAGTGCCATTTCTGTCCACCTTTGCGTCTCGTATGACCTTTTCCAGCAGGATGTTGAAAAGATCACACGTCAAACTGCCACCTTGTCTGAATTCTCGTTCGGCATTGTGCCACTTAAAGTTATTCTGCATAGCCGTATTAATTGCTCTGAATGGATAGGGCTGTCGAATGCGGCTTATATTCGACGAATAGGTGGTATGTGTGGATGTCTTCTTCGTGGTCTTTTCCAGGATTTGGCGCAGAGTGAAAATCTGGTCAATGGTGGATTCGTCAGGTCTGAAGCCGCTTCAATCGTTCACACAGCACACTAGATAGCACTTTATATGCGATGGGAAGACTAATTCCTCTGTAGTTGGCACATATCGCCTTGTTTCCTTTTTTGTGCATGGGACACAGGATGCTGAGTTTCCAATCAGTGGGCATGCATTCCTCTAGCCAAATTGTACTAAATAGCTGGTGCATGCTCCTGACCAGCATCTGACCCCCAGTCTTCAGTAGTTCGGCTGGTAACCCATCGGCTACTGCTGCTTTATTGTTCTTTAGCCGATTAATTGATATTCTGACCTTATCTTGGCTAGGTGGTAAACACTCTATACCGTCATCTATTATTGGTTCTGGGGTATCTTCTTCACCGCCACTATTTGATACCAGAAGCTTTTCAAAATGCTCCTTCCAGATCCTCAACACGCTGCCTGTATCTGTTACCAGGTTTCCTTCTTCATCTCTACAGGACTATGTGCCTGCACCAAAACCTTCGGTTTGGTGTTTTGCTCGTTGGTAAAATTTCCGGACTTCATTCTGACTCCTGTACATCTCGATTTGCACACGCTCACGTTTTTCTTGTTCGTTCTGAAAACACGTTTCTCATCTCTCCTTTTCTCCCGACAATTCTCCATCACATTACGTGTTGCTACTGTCTGCAGGGTTGCCATATACGCTGCGTTTTCACATCAGTAGCATTACGACACTCCTGATCGTACCATGGGTTTCTTGGTGGAGGTCTTTGGTACCCAAGTTTTGCTTTTGCTGCAGTTTATAGGGAGTGGGCAATTCTTTGCCATTGTGCTGCTATACTATTATCGGGACAAGAAGAGCTTTCGTCAAGCAGTTGGGTAAGTTGTGCGGAGTAGGCCTCGGCTACCTGTTGTGTTTGCAGCTTTTCGACGTAAAATTTCCGTATTATGTTAGATCGCACCTTTGCTGTAACATTAAGACGAGTGCGAACCTTGGCTGCTACAAGGTAGTGGTTCGAATCGATATTCGCTCCTCGGATCGATTGAACGTCTAATACACTGGATGAATGCCTTCCGTCTATCACAACATGATCAATTTGATTTCTCGTTACTTGATCAGGAGAAATCCAGGAGGCTTTGTGTATATCGACATGTTTGAATCTGGTCCTGCTAACTACCATGTTTTTTGCTGCCGCGAAGTCAATCAACCTGCCTGCCGTTATCGGATGTTTCTTCATGAAGGCTGAATTTTCCGACGGTGGGGCCAAAGATATTTTCCCTTCCGAATTTTGCATTAAAATCTCCTAGCAGAATTTTAATGCCATGGCCAGGGCAGCGATAAAAAATTCACGCTGCTTTGGATCATAAAAAATCCTTCTATTGGTCCTTGCAAAATATTTTTTGTAAATAATTCTTCTGTTGGACTTGAAAAAAGTCCTCTGTAGACAAATTACATTCAAAAAATCACCTCTGCATCCCTTATATAAGATTTAAAAATCTCCTTCTTTACTTCTTTCCCCGACCACCTTTGTGTTAACATGTTAATAATAGCTAATAGACAAATACAATTTATGGCTAAATGGTCGGATATTTTTTTAATTTTTGAAATTTCACAGATTCTCAATTTAGTTGATATTAAATTATTTACTCAAATATTCCGTGACATTATATTTCTACAATTTATTGACTCTGTTCCCTCATGCCAGTTATTTTTGTCCTTTCACTTCGTTTTTTTTTCTTATTTTTAGGTCCCTGTCCCAGTGGCACATTTGCCTGCGACAATGGCCGATTCTGTGTGCCGCAACGACAAATATGTGACCATCGTCGGGATTGTATCGATGGCAGCGATGAACATCCCGTTGAGTGCGGCATTCTCTATGGCAGCATACAAATGACAGATAAAATTATACAAAAGGCGATTGAGAAACATCGTCAGAAGCTGCAGCAGCAACAGCAAACTATTGTGGGCAATAATGTGACGGTTGCGACGACGTCGTCATCTTCATCGACGGACACAGAAACCATCCACAAGGATTTGAATGTAACAAAGGCCGCTGAAAGAGACAACAAACAACTAGAACAACAACAAATGGCAAAATACAACAATTGTGGTAAGGGGTTCTCTAAGTTCCATCACTATTTTTTTATTTTTGTTGGTTTTGTTGTTTTTTTTCTTGTTTTTTTTATCCCTTTTTTGTAAAGGATTCTGCCTTAATAATTTAAGTTTTGTGTGTAGGTTTTTAAAAATATGCTAAAGGTCAGTGTACGTGTGGCGTATACGTAGTGTCATTACTTATACGTGAGCTTGAAAATAATTAAAATTAATGTTCAAATTATACGACAACACAGAATTTGTGGAGTCAAGAGAGGGGAGAAAAAGAAATGGAATGAGAGCTGGGAATATAAATTATAATTAAAAATAATTAGCATTTATTTCGTGTTAACTTGATTTTAATTTTTTTAATAAATGTATAACTATTTCAAACAAAACCAGTAAGGAAAGTAGTAAAGTCGGACGGGGCCGACTATATGATACCCTTCACCACTATGGGTATATTAAACAGGACTATTAGCTTGAACTTGAATGAAATAAAATATGTGATATTTATCTAAATGTGAATCTACGTAGATCTACCCATAAAGTATGTAAATCGACTTCAAACAAATATAAATAGGTCATCCGTTGGGCTATGTCTGTACTTCTAGAAAACGAAACTACATAATTCTATGCTCAATTTTGTACGTTGTGCAAAATTTGATGACAAACTGACTAACATGAGGAGTTTGATGCCCAATTTACTTGATATCGGGCCAAATATTAAGCAATTTCAAACAAACTTGTCACAGGATACGTTATACTAATTTCAGAACGTTTTGTTCCTATTGGTTTCTTGGTGCGTCAAGTACTTAAAATCAGTACGTTATGCCAAATTTCGTGCAAATCGAAAGATATATAGGACTTTGGGGTACCATTTACATGAAATCGGACGAAACTATATATGGGAGCTATATCTAAATCTGGACCGATTTTCACGAAACTTTACATACATCATTCTAGACCTAAATGCTTAGGCTGTACCAACTTTCGTGGAAATCGAATGATATATAGGGACTATATATATAACTATATATATATATATAACATATATAACTATATATGGGAGCTATATCTAAATCTGGACCGATTTTCTCGAAACTTGGCAGAAATCACTCTAGGCTTAATTCAATACGTTATGCCAAATTTCGTGCAAATCGAAAGATATATAGGGACTTTGGGGCACCATTTGCATGAAATCGGACGACACTATATATGGGAGCTATATCTAAATCTCGACCGATTTTCACGAAACTTTGCAGACATCATTCTAGACCTAAATGATTAGATTGTACCAAATTTCGTGAAAATCGAATGATATATAGGGACTTTGGGGCACCATTTACATGAAATCGGACGAAACTATATATGGGAGCTATATCTAAATCTGGACCGATTTTCTCGAAACTTGGCAGAAATCACTCTAGGCTTAATTTAGTACGTTATGCCAAATTTCGTGCACATCAATAGATATATAGGGATTTTGGGGTACCATTTACATGAAATCGGACGAACCTATATATGGGAGCTATATCTAAATCTGGACCGATTTTCTCGAAACATGGCAGACATCACTCTAGGCTTAATTCAGTACGTTATGCCAAATTTCGTGCAAATCAAAAGATATATAGGGACTTTGGGGCACCATTTACCTGAAATCGGACGAAACTATATATGGGAGCTATATCTAAATCTGGACCGATTTTCACGAAACTTGGCAGACATCAGTATAGGCCTAAATGATTAGCCTATACCAAATTTCGTGCAAATCGAAAGCTATATAGGGACCGTTTACATTAAATCGGTTAAATATATATATGGGAGCTATATCTAAATCTGAACCGATTTTTCCCAATTTCAATAGGGTTCGTCCTTGGGCCGAATAAGTGACCTATGCCAAATTTCATCCAATTCGGATCATAAATGCGACCTGTACTTTGTTTACAATTTAACATGGACAGACAGACGGACGGACGGACGGACATGCATAAATCGACTTAGAAAGTGATTCTATGCATATTCTCAAAAGGAACCATGGGTCTATCTCGATTATTTTTGCCTGTTACAAACATATGCACAAAGACATAATACCCTGTACCACAGTGTGGTGAAGGGTATAAAAAAGATACTTGTCTAAAATTTTAGTATTAGAGATACAATAAATTTTTTTATATTATTTTGTTTATCCTTCTTTGCAGAAATATCAACATATCCAAAAAAATGTATCTGTCGAAAAACAGCCCTATATTGTAGCTCCAAAGCATCTCTAACAAGTATACCCGAAATAAGTGAAGAAGTAAGTACTGATTTTTTGAAACATTTTGAAGATTTTCGATATCAATGTCGGTCCATATTTCTACTTGGCTACCATACAAAGATTATTGTCGACATGTTGCAGGTCCTAGCCCAGTTCCCCAACCTGAGTGTCTGCAATTTGTTTAGTACAATAACATTAAGGTCCCAATTTTTTTTAGAAAATTGTATACACACTACATGGCGTTGAGTATAAAAAGTTTGGTCCAGGTGTACTTAACGATATTTATAGTTTTTAATCTTAAATCTGTAGAAAAGTTTTAGAAGGTATTTCAAATCAAAAGATCTTCAGCAGCTGGCCTACATAAAGAAAATATACAAAAAATCTCCTAACCCAGGAACCGCTGCAGAAGATCTTCTAGCAAATGGGAATGTTTCAGACGGCCTAATAGAAGCTTGTAGCAGAGCTTAAAAAGCTGTCTATTTTTAGAAAAGCTTCATAAGGTCTTTAAGCTTGGTAAACTCTTTTCGAAGATCCTTTTGTTTATCTAATCATACTGGACTTTTTATATTTCGAGCTTCAAGAAAGACATCAAAAGGTATTTCTAGAGCTGTTAAAGCTGCAAGTCATATATAAAAGCTTCTAAAAGCTTTTTAGTCATATTATGGCTTTAGAAAGTCGACAGTTTATAGGTGAGTTTCAGGAGTATTTTACGTCTCTTAGGAACTTCAGAATGATATCTTTGGAAGGTATTTTATTTATGTAAAAGCTTCGGAAGATCTTTCAGGTTTTCTTTAAGAGAAGCTTTAGATACAAATTGCAGGAGTTTTACTAGCTATATGAGGTGAGATCTTCAAAAGGAGCCTACAAAGGTATTCTAAAGTTTTTAAAGCTTCAAGGCGTATATAAGCTTTTGAAGGCTTTCTTGTTATAATAACATCATTAGTCTATAGACGAGCTTCAGGGGGTATTCTTGCTTGCAAAGAGCTTCAGAATGACTATATAAGGTGAGATCTTCAAAAGGAGCTCACGAAGGTATTCTAAGGTTTTTGAAGCTTTAAGGCGTATATAAGCTTCGGAAGTCTTTATAGTTATAGGAAGGTCATCAGTCTAAAGAGAAGCTTCAGGGGATCGTCTCGCTTGAAAAGATCTTCAGAATGGTACGTCTAGCTATACAGGATCTTAAGATGACATTTTCGGCGAAGAGCTTCAGGAACTTTACTAGTTATAGAAGGTGTTCAGAAGGACGTCAGTCTAGAGGAGGTCTTCTCGCTTCAGAGTAGCTTTAGAATGTGGATATGCTATAGAGGAGCTTCAAAAGGTCTTGCTGATATAGGTGAGCTTTTGAAGGGTATAGAAGAGCTTAATAAAGTCTATTAGTTATAAACGATTTCTTAGTTATAGACGAGCTTCAGAACGTCTTTCTGCAATGGTAGAGCTTTAGAAGGTTCAGCTTCAGAATGACGTTTTTGATACGTCTAGTCACAGGAAATTCATATGGCATTTTCGGTGAAAAAGAGTTTCAGGAAATTAACTAGCTATAGAAGTGCTTTAGAAGGAGGTCAGTTTAGATGACATTTTCGGTGAAGAAGAGCTTCAGGAAATTTACTAGCTATAGAAGTGCTTTAGAAGGACGTCAGTTTAGAGAATCTTCAGAAGGTCTTGTTGCTTCAGAGGAGCTTCAAAATGTCATTAGGCTATAAATTAACTATAAAAGGTATTACTGCTATAGTAAAGCTTTTCAAGAGTATAGAAGAGCTTAATAAGGTTTTCTAGATATTTCTGCAATGGTCGAGCTTTAGAAGGTTTTGTAGCTATTGAAAAGCTTTAGAAGTCCTTTTCCATACGCAAGAGTTTCTGATAGTTTGCTACCAATATATAAGACCTTCAGTGGATCATACGGTTATAGAATAAACCTAGAAGATATTTTTTTCTCTATATATTCTAGACTCTTTTCAAAAGACATTCCAATTATGGGCGAGCTTTGGAGTTTTATTCGGCTATAGACAAATTTCCGAAGGTATTTATGCTATAGAAGAGCTTCAAATGGTCTTCTGTGTGTAGAAAAGCTTCAATAGGTCTTTTGGCCAAAGAGTAGCGTCAGAAGGAGTTCTAGCAATAGAAGAGCATCAGAAGATCTTCTAGCTATAGAAGAGCTTTCGAAGCTCTTATAGCTATAGGAAATCTTCCAAAACTCCTGTAGTCATGGAATAGCTTCAGTAGATCTTCTTGATATACAAAAGTCTCGTGATGTTTTCTAGATATAAAATAGCTTGAGAAGGTCTTTTAGACGTAGATTCAGAAGGTTCACTAGCCATAGAGACCTTCAATGATTATTATAGCATTTGAAAAGCTTTAGGAGGCCTTTGAGATATAGGTTAAATATGCCTTCTATTTCTAGTTGATGAGGTACTTCAAATAACCTTCTAGATTTTTAAGAGATTCAGAAAATCTTCCCAATGTCTTTTAGCTATAGAACAGCTTCTGAAGCTCTTATAACGGTTAGTAGATTTTCTTGCTATACAAGAGCCTCCGAAGGTCTCTAACTAAAGAAGAGCTTTAGAAGGTCCACTTGACATAGATTCAGAAGGTCCATAGCCATATATTTTTAAGAGTAAAAGACCTTGGCATTGAAGGTCTTTCGAAGGCCTTTCGAATTTCAAGAAGGGACACAATATAAGAATTTCACAAGGTATTAAGTTATCTGTTACTGAAATAACTTCAGAAGTCCTTCAGAATTTTGTCTCTAAATTCTAAAAAATAAATTTTAAAGCTCTAAAAATGTCTCTTGCTCGTTTTTTTTTCATTTCTAGGTCACAACTCTAATAATAGTAAACAACAATCTAACCTTACAAAGAAGCGCATTTGCTTCCAATACAAATTTAGAAATATTGTAAGTAAACAAGCAGTAATTAGAAGTTAAAATAAATTTTAAATTCTCTAAATTTTCCTATAAAAAAAAAACTTTTCCCCCTCTGAAACTTCGAAAACAGAACATTGAAGTACAATAATATACAAATATTACCGGTGCGGACATTCGAAAATCTCACCCAGCTAAAAAAACTGAATATACGTTACAATAGTTTAAGTACAATAACGGAAGATGCATTTCATGGTCTCGATAAACTCCAATGGTTATTTTTAAGTTCCAATCGTCTGCGAACGTTACCCATACACGATTTATCAACGAACTTACCGGCGTTGGAATGGTTGGCCTTAAGTGATAATCTACTGACACTGGATGGTGAAATATTTCCAACGATGCCGGTACTCTATGAATTGTAAGTAGAGATTTTCTTTTCTTGTACAAAAAAGAAAATCAAAGAGAGGTAGAGAGAAGAATGCAAATTATATGCGTTCTCCATATTCATTTAAATAAATGCCACTTAGAAATTCGAAATATGAAAATTGCATTCAATATTTCATTTTAAATTCGCATTTTCAACAAATTTTCCTTAATATTTATCGTTTTGTACTGTTTCTATTTTTTATGCTATTATCATAAAACAATAATAACGATAACTATGAACCTGAGAAAAGGTCTTCAATAAAAAAAATATTTTTTCAAGGAATATAGGAAGCTAGGGACCTCATAGAAGAATGGATTTATTAAAAAATATTTCTTTCAAAGACCTTTAGAAGCGTCAATTTATTAAAAACTACATTTTCAAAGACCTTTAGAGGCGTGGATCTATTTAAAGAGATTTTAAAGCGACTATAAGGGGTGTGGATTTATTAAAAAAAATTTCAAGGATCATAAGAGGAGGTCAATGTTTTGACCAACGCAAGTGGCTGTAGTTCGGCGTTTAGCTGGAGGTCTTCTATGTCTCTCATAGAAGTGCTGGAGGTCTTCTATGTCTCTCATAGAAGTGCTGGAGGTCTTCTATGTCTCTCATAGAAGAGCTGGAGGTCTTCTATGTCTCTCATAGAAGAGCTGGAGGTCTTCTATGTCTCTCATAGAAGAGCTGGAGGTCTTCTATGTCTCTCATGGAAGAGCTGGAGGTCTTCTATGTCTCTCATAGAAGAGCTGGAGGTCTTCTATGTCTCTCATAGAAGAGCTGGAGGTCTTCTATGTCTCTCATAGAAGAGCTGGAGGTCTTCTATGTCTCTCATAGAAGAGCTGGAGGTCTTCTATGTCTCTCATAGAAGAGCTGGAGGTCTTCTATGTCTCTCATAGAAGAGCTGGAGGTCTTCTATGTCTCTCATAGAAGAGCTGGAGGTCTTCTATGTCTCTCATAGAAGAGCTGGAGGTCTTCTATGTCTCTCATAGAAGAGCTGGAGGTCTTCTATGTCTCTCATAGAAGAGCTGGAGGTCTTCTATGTCTCTCATAGAAGAGCTGGAGGTCTTCTATGTCTCTCATAGAAGAGCTGGAGGTCTTCTATGTCTCTCATAGAAGAGCTGGAGGTCTTCTAGTCTCTCATAGAAGGCTGGAGGTCTTCTATGTCTCTCATAGAAGAGCTGGAGGTCTTCTATGTCTCTCATAGAAGAGCTGGAGGTCTTCTATGTCTCTCATAGAAGAGCTGGAGGTCTTCTATGTCTCTCATAGAAGAGCTGGAGGTCTTCTATGTCTCTCATAGAAGAGCTGGAGGTCTTCTATGTCTCTCATGTAAGAGCTGGAGGTCTTCTATGTCCCTCATAGAAGAGCTGGAAGTCTTCTATGTCTCTCATAGAAGAACTGGAGGTCTTCTTTCTCTCATAGAAGAGCTGGAGGTCCTCTATATCTCATAGAAGAGCTGGTGGTCTTTTGTCTATGGCCATAAGATGCGTGGATTTATTACAAAATCGTTTTTCTATGACCATAAGAAGCGTGGATTTCTCATACAATCTTTTTTCTATGACCATTATTTTTTAAGGCCGTAAGAGGCGTGGATTTATTAAAAAAGGACCATAAGTGGGGCGATTTGTTAAAAAATGTTTTTCAAGGGCCATATGGTTCTTGGACCACAAGAGCCGTGGATTTGTGAGAAAAATTCTAGGGCAATATGAAGCATGAATTTATTAAAAAATATTTTTTTCTAGAACTATATTGGACGTGGATTTGTTAAAAAAAACGTTAAATTGTAAACAAAGTGCAGGTCGAATTTATGATCCGAATTGGATGAAATTTGACATAGGTCACTTATTTGGCTAAATGACGAACCCTATTGAAATTGGGAAACATAGCGTAATGAATTAGGTCTAGAATGATGTGTGTAAAATTTCGTGAAAATCGGTCCAGATTTAGATATAGCTCCCATATATATTTTCGTCCGATTTGATGTAAATGGTGTACCAAAGTCCCTATATATTTTTCGATTTGCAGGAAATTTGGTATAGTGTACTGAATTGGGTCTAGAATGACGTGTGTTTAGTTTAGAAAATCGGCTCAGATTTAGATATAGCTGCCATATATATTTTCGTCCGATTCAATGTAAATGGTGCACCAAAGTTCCTATATATCGTTCGATTTGCACGAAAATTGGCATAGCGTACTGAATTAAGGCTAGAATAGCCCTATGTATATTTCGTTGGATTTAATGTAAATGATGCATCAAAGTCCGATTTGCACGAAATTTGGCATAGCGTACTGAATTGATAATGATGTGTGTTAAGTTTCGCGAAGATCGGTTCAAATTTAGATATAGCTCTCATTTTCGTCCGATTTTAGGTAAATGGACCACCAAACTCCTAATTTTTGTCCGATTGACACGAAAGGGCGGCTTACCGAATAGCGTGTTTTAAGTTTGCTATAAATCGTTTTAAATAAGGTTGTCCCATTTTACGCAAACGACTGTAATTCTGCCTGAATGAAATGAAACTTAACATAGGTTTCAGAATATACTATGTACGGATTGATGTTAGTCGGTTCATATAGAGATAAATATCACATACTTCGAAAAGGCGACGTCTATTAGGATATATATGTAGAATATACCAAAGTGTTGAAGGGTAGTATATAGTCGGCCCAGTCCGACTTTACTACTTTTCTTACTGGTTGTATATTGAATAGAATACTTTAATATTTGTTTAAATCGAATGTAGGACAGGTACTGATTAAACAGTACCTATCTATCCTTGCTCCCTTCCTTATTGGTTTCAAAATATTTCATAGTGAAAACGTACAAAACATCCCTACCAACATAAGGAATATAATTTATGTCATTTTAAACCAACGAAACGTAAAAGTGACTTCTATTAACTACCAAATCACTACACAAAAGAAGCTCATCATTTTCATATTTATTGAGAAAACGTGGATGTGGAAAATGGAACGCAAAAATCTGCATGCAAAATAGATAATATTTGTTTTTGTAAAAAAAATCAATAAACTTGAACAACATATCGGCTATCAACACAGCATCACAAAAAGAAAATAATGAAACCAATTTATTTATTACAAAAAATCGCACACAATTTCAGTATAGGGTGCTTGTATTTCTACAAGTTTTCGGTGACCTCTCTCTCTCTCTCTCTCTTGTACTACAAGGGAAGATAGAGAAGCAGAGAGGCTATAATTTATGTTTTGTAATTTACATAAAATATCGTCATTTTATTTTTGACTCAGTGTGCCACTCTTGTAGGCGATATTCGTAAGAAAAAAAAGTAATGAAGGCACAACAATCTGTAAAATATCAATATTTTTAATAATGTCCAGATATTGTTTCTATTAATTAATGCGTTTCAATTTATAAAAATAACAATAATTGGTGTTCAATGAATTTGGTTAATTTGTATATATAATGTTAATATTTTTTTATTCTTAACATTTTTAATTTATTTATTTTTTTTGTTTCAATTGCAGGGACTTAAATGAAAATCTCATTACCCACATCCATCCAAAGGCATTTTGGGGCTTAAGGAATATTCGCGATATGTAAGTGTGTGTATGAATTTATGTGTGTTTCATTCATCCATTAAGACAAACCTGAATTTGGTAAAATATATATTTAATGTAAAAATATATTCCGATTATTTAATGTCGGGTGCTCTAAGAATCTTATATTAACGCATAATAAATTATATACGAGGACTACTATATATATATATATATCTGGCCTAATAATGACAAGTAAAAAAAAATGTGAAAAATTGTCAGTCTGTGTTGGTGAAAGCTATATATTCTCAGGCTATGACATATCTTACCTAAACCCAACTTTTGTACGGGAGTTACGAGAGAAGCGGGACCCATAATGTTACTCTGAATCTTTGGTTAGTGTAAATATTAAGGTTATAAAGGTTCTGACCACACAGGAGCCACCATTCTGTTTATATTCTGGATAATGCATTCACCTCATATGAAATTTACAAGGTGTGGTCCGATGGATCCCATTTCAGTTTAATCAGGGTATGGTAAACATTTTTCTATGGGCATTCTTCAATGGATCAAATGGGATAGTCCAGCTTCATATGAAATTTTGAAGTTTTCAAAATTGACATCCTTGTAGTAGACTTTCAAAATTTTGACTTGTTGTGGAGTAGGTACACAAATGAGTAATCGGTCCACTTGGAACCTGATATAAATTTGGAAGAAATATTACGATGTGTAAAATTTTGAATTAAATCGGTTACCCCCATCGAGAGTTATCGTGCACAACAGCCAGGCAGGCAGGCTGATTTAAAATTTCACAAAAAGGCCGGACCTTTATATGGAGCCTATGTCATCGTGAATGATCTGCTAGTGAGTTATTTGTGCTCTGAGAAAATTTTATACCAAATTGAAGAGAGGAACTGAGGGTTAGAGCTATTTAAAAACATGGACCTATATTAATTTTTTTTCCAGAAAAAGGTTAGTTATTCACCAGGATAGCCAACTTACAGTCACTTCGGTGGTAAAATGTCGTTCAAATGAAGCAGGTAATTTATATGGATGCTAAGTAAAAACATGACCACATCTCGAAAATTTTCTGCAAATATGTTTTTTACCCTGCAAGAACCGGAAATGCCAATTTAAAGCCACTTCCGCAGGGAAATTCGGCTAAAACTATCAGAATACCGAAAATGGGAAGGGGACGTTTATTTGGGGACTATGTCAAAACATGGCCTATATGGAAATAGTTCTGCAAAAATATTTATCACCCTCCAAAAACCCGGAATACATATTTGGTTCCACTTCGATGGGGAAATTTGAAGTGGATTGTAATAATGAAGCTATATCTAAAATAACAAAAATAACATCAAAATATCTAATCGGAAGTCTTTAGCTCGTCTATAGAGACTTCCTTTAGCTCGCCTATATGAACTCCATTCTACTCGTTTTTAAAGACACTCTTCAGCATCACGTTCCCAGTATTCGCTCCCTTCAAATCGTTCCTACAGCTCGTCTATAGAAGACTCCCTTCAGCTCGTCTATAGAAGACTCCCTTCAGCTCGTCTATAGAAGACGCCTTCCAGCTCGTCTATAGAAGACGCCTTCCAGCTCGTCTATGGAAGACTCCCTTCAGCTCGTCTATGGAAGACTCCCTTCAGCTCGTCTATGGAAGACTCCCTTCAGCTCGTCTATGGAAGACTCCCTTCAGCTCGTCTATAGAAGACTCCTTTCATCTCGTCTATAGAAGACTCCTTTCATCTCGTCTATAGAAGACTCCCTACAGCTCGTCTATAGAAGACTCCCTTCAGCTCGACTATAGAAGACTTCCTTCAGCTCATCTATGGAAGACTCCCTTCAGCTCGTCTATAGAAGACTTCCTTCAGCTCGTCTATAGAAGACTTCCTTCAGCTCGTCTATAGAAGACTCCCTTCAGCTCGTCTATAGGAGACTCCCTTCAGCTCGTCTATAGGAGACTCCCTTCAGCTCGTCTATAGGAGACTCCCTTCAGCTCGTTTATAGGAGACTCCCTTCAGCTCGTTTATAGGAGACTCCCTTCAGCTCGTCTATAGGAGACTCCATTCAGCTCGTCTATAGGAGACTCCCTTCAGCTCGTCTATAGGAGACTCCATTCAGCTCGTCTATAGGAGACTCCCTTCAGCTCGTCTATAGGAGACTCTCTTCAGCTCGTCTATAGAAGACTCCCTTCAGCTTGTCTATAGAAGACTCCCTTCAGCTTGTCTATAGGAGACTCCTTCAGCTCGTCTATAGGAGACTCCCTTCAGCTCGTCTATAGGAGACTCTCTTCAGCTCGTTTATATGAGACTCCCTTCAGCTCGTCTATAGAAGACTCCCCACAGCTCGTCTATAGAAGACTCCCTTCAACTCGTCTATAGAAGACTCCCCACAGCTCGGTTGTAAAGGCTCCCTTCAGCTCTTCTATATAAAAAAAGAATTCCTTCCCTAGACTTATTTTTGTTACCCTCCTTAATGAATTATTAAGTCCATAAAAATTCTAATTACAACATAAAAAATCTCTCAAGGACATTTCTCCAATAAAATTCTGCATAATGGCCATTGGTCCACTTAGAAAAAAACCAATTGTTTTATTTATTAACAGCTGACCTCCGAAACAATTTGATTTCAAAATCTTACCAATTACTTGACTTTTTTGTTCGTAAGGAATATTAAGTGTTGGCAATAAACGATATCATAATTTAGGGTCATAGATAAAATTAGACATATGGCCAATTTTCATCGAGAAAAATTTATTATTTGAAAATCTGCACTGATATTAAGAAAATTAGAACATCAAAATGCAATACAAAAAATAAATAAATTTTTTTTTTAGTTTGACTTGATTTATTTTCAATTTGTGTTCTGCTGATTTAGAGATATACTAGAGGCTAGTTGAAGATTAATGGTCATTAGGATAAGGATATTATGGGGTGAAGCTGAAGATGACATCTCGAGTATGTGTCCAGCTAAAGTGCCGTTGTTGTCAATACATTTTTAACTTTTGCGCCTATGGTCGACATTGAAAGCCCATAAATAACGCCATGACTTTGTGGCTGGAAACTTTTTGTAATAAATATCTTGTGTGAAATTGATATTGGTTAGTTGTTATAAATAGTTGTTGGACAATTAATGCTTCATATTTGAGTTTCAGAATTTTTTCTTAAAGGGAATTTTCTTCCATACCACAAAATTTCCATTAAATAATTGTGATATTCCAAAATGTTCTAACATCTCAGACTTATTGATGGATAATAAACAAATAAACTAAAGTCATATTTTCACAAATATACGAACATACACACCCAAATGGACATTTTTACACAATTACATTCCCTCACACACACACACGCATAAACTCTCTTACAGTTATCAAAATGTTAAGGAATCTTCCAAAGACATCCTTACAATCTGTCTTTTTATTTCTTTTGGACATTTGTCCGAATTACTTTTGTCCTTTCATCAAAAGACAAACCATCAACAACAACAACTGCAATAATAATTCACAATCTTTAGTGTTTGTGTTGTTGTTCTTATTGTTGTCCTCTTTGGCGAATGAATTTTCCACAACATGATTACCACAATCCTAGACACATTGACGAAGGGACTTACAAATGCTTGTAAGGATATATGTGTGTATGTGTGGTTATCATGTTGCCTTGCACTTACATAAATGCATTTTATGATGCTGTGCTAACATGCATTTAAGTGGGTGTGTGTTTGTATGTGTGTGGGTGAATTCTTTACATTTTTATAGCTTAGGGTGTTGAGTATTATCCCTTGTGTTCATGGCGTTGTTCGATACCGTTATCTTCTGTGTCATAATATGTTGTAGTCCATTGTAGCTGGGATTTTATGGTGGATCATATGTCCAGACTGAAATAGTTCGAAGCATTATGTTTGGTTATGGACTGATTGTTTGATTTTGATTGATATGTACACACACACACCCAAGGGTAATCCTGTTGTTGGGTGTAGTTGAGTGGCGCAACAACGTTTAAAGAAGTTCAATTAATATTTAAAGAACATGGTAAGTGGTAATGAAGTCAAAATTTAGGTTCATGAGAGAGAGAGAGAGACGAAGAGCGAAAATTAAAAAAAAAAATAATTCTATAGACTGGAGTCTCCATAGACGGAGATGAATGAAGAAGGCTTATAGTCAAATGGAACCTGAAAGGAGTCTTCTATAGACGAGCTGAAGGGAGTCTTCTATAGACGAGCTGAAGGGAGTCTTCTATGGACGTGCTGAAGAGAGTCTTCTATAGACGAGCTGAAGGGAGTCTTCTATAGACGAGCTGAAGGGAGTCTTCTATAGACGAGCTGAAGGGAGTCTTCTATAGACGAGCTGAAGGGAGTCTTCTATAGACGAGCTGAAGGGAGTCTTCTATAGACGAGCTGAAGGGAGTCTTCTATAGACGAGCTGAAGGGAGTCTTCTATAGACGAGCTGATGGGTGTCTTCTATAGACTAGCTGAAGGCAGTCTCTTTAGACGAGCTGAAAGCAGTCTCTATAGACAAGCTGAAGGGAGTCTCAATAGACAAGCTGAAGGGAGTCTCTATAGACGAGCTGAAGGGAGTCCCTATAGGAGATCTGAAGGGAGTCTCTATAGACGAAGTGGAGTGAGTCTTTATAGACGAGCTAAAAGGAGTCATCATACACGAGCTGAAGGGAGTAGAGGAAGCTGAAGTGAGTCTATATAGGAAGTTTCTATAGACGAAGCTGGTATGTCAAATTACAGCCACATTGTTTTGAAAATGCTACTAAAATCTTCAATATACCGAAAATGGAATAGAACGGAATAGAATAGAAAGAGTCGGAGGACGAATATTCAAGTAGGTGGAGGAAAACACTTTTAATAGACGAATTTAAAGAGTAATTTTATAGACTGGAGTCTCCATAGACGGAGATGAAGGAAGCCTTTATAGAAGACTTATAGTCAAATGAAACCTGAAGGGAGTCTTCTATAGACGAACTGAAGGGAGTCTTCTATAGACGAGGTGAAAGCAGTCTCTATAGACAAGCTGGAACGAGTCTCTATACAAGCTGAAGGGAGTCTGTATAGATGAGCTGAAGGGAGTCATTATATATAGTGCTGATGGGTGTCTTCTATACAATAGCTGAAGGGAGTCTCAGTATAGACGAAGTGGAGTGAGTCTTTATAGACGAGCTGAGGAAGTCTTCAAAGACGAGCTGATGGGAGCCATCATAGACGAGCCGGTATGTCAAATTACAGCCACTTTGTTTTGAAAATGCTGCTAAAAGGGAGTCTCTATAGACGAGCTGTAGGGAGTCTATATAGACAAAGTGGAGTGAGTCTTCATAGACGAGCTGAGGAAGTCTTCAAAGACGAGCCGGTATGTCAAATTACAGCCACTTCGTTTTGAAAATGCTGCTAAATTTTTCAATATACCGAAAATGGAATAGTACGTTTATGTGAGGGTCATATCAAAATATTGGCCTTTTGAAAAAATATTCTTTAAAAAATCCACGCCTCTTTTGGCCCTTTGAAAAAAAATATTCTTTAAAAAATCCACGCCTCTTTTGGCCCTTTGAAAAAAATATTCTTTAAAAAATCCACGCCTCTTTTGGCCCTTTGAAAAAAAATATTCTTTAAAAAATCCACGCCTCTTTTGGCCCTTTGAAAAAATATTCTTTAAAAAATCCACGCCTCTTTTGGCCCTTTGAAAAAATATTCTTTAAAAAATCCACGCCTCTTTTGGCCCTTTGAAAAAATATTCTTTAAAAAATCCACGCCTCTTTTGGCCCTTTGAAAAAATATTCTTTAAAAAATCCACGCCTCTTTTGGCCCTTTGAAAAAATATTCTTTAAAAAATCCACGCCTCTTTTGGCCCTTTGAAAAAAAATATTCTTTAAAAAATCCACGCCTCTTGTAGGCCTAGAAAAAATATTCTTTTAAAAATCCGCGCCTCTAAATCTTCTATCAGGTAATTGAAAAATTCTCACAGAAAGTGAGTTATTTAAAATCCTTTTTGTCTTCTCTGTCATTTTCTACAAATTCAATATGTTTCTTGAAAATATCACCCCTAATTGGCAAATCCATTCACCAAATGAAATATTTCGTTCATCTTCTATGGAGTACTTTTGAAGAACCTAATAAATTTAGATTATAGTATCCAATTGACACGTGTCATATGCCAATTTAAGTAAAATTTTCATTTAAAATATGGTCTTGTTATTTTATTTACATACCAGCAAGAAATACTAGAAATTGTAAACTCCATCCTTTCTCCGAATTTCCAAATCATTTATCCAAAACCGAAATACTTTTTTTATCGTCCTCATATGAATATGAAATAACATTTCATCTCAAAATTTATTTCACGCAAACGAATTTATTTTATCTTTCTCTCAGCCGTCAAACTAATTTTTGGTTAGGTTGCGGCAACAATTGATGGCCAAATAAAAACACACACGCACACACATCCACACAAAATAAATACACATACATAAATTCGTCTCAATCGGTTTATTTTGTGTTGATTTATATAACATTTTTTTTTTTGTTTTGTGGTGTTGCTGTCGATTCTTTGACAAAAATTCTCACATATCTTGGCAGTTGTATCGGAAGGCCACACCAAAAAAAGAACAAAGTTCAACGAAAATGGCAGGCCACCGATAACGGCTGGCTGAAAGGAAAATAACAAATTTCTCTGTGTAATAGAATTGCCATAACTTATGATAATGAAAATGAAACCACAAATATTTATTTGCAAACACAAAAAATATCTGTATATCAGCATGTTTAACTTATTTACACAGATTGACAGAATATGTATTTGGTGTGAGTGTGATGGAGCAATACATGGATATACTTAACATGACATTTATTAATAGATGTTTCAGATGACAAAAATATGCTATAAAAATCCAATCTGCTGAAAGATGCTTCATAAAAAATATTTAAAAAAAAAATCTAAAATTACCCCTTGAAAAAATATTCTTTAAAAAATCCACGCCTCTATTATAACCCTTGAATAAATAGTCTTTAAAAAATCCACGCCTCTATTATAACCCTTGAAAAATATTTTTTAAAAAATCCACTCCTCTATTAAACCTTGAAAAAATATTCTTTAAAAAATCCACTCCTCTATTAACCCTTGAATAAATATTCTTTAAAAAATCCACTCCTCTATTAAACCTTGAAAAAATATTCATTTAAAAAATCCACGCCTCTATTAACCCTTGAATAAATATTCTTTAAAAAATCCACTCCTCTATTAAACCTTGAAAAAATATTCTTTAAAAAAATCCACGTCCCTGGTATACCCTTGAAGAAATATTCTTTAAAAAATCCACGCCTTTCCTTAAAAAAATATACTTTAAAAAATCCACTCCTCTATTAAACCTTGAAAAAATATTCTTTAAAAAAATCCACGCCTCTATTAGCCCTTGAAAAAATATTCTTTAAAAAATCCACTCCTCTATTAACCCTTGAATAAATATTCTTTAAAAAATCCACTCTATTAAACCTTGAAAAAATATTCTTTAAAAAATCCACTCCTCTATTAAACCTTGAAAAAATATTATTTAAAAAATCCAAGCCTCTATTAACACTTAAAAAAATATTCTTAAAAAATCCACTTCTCTATTGAACCTTGAAAAAATAATCTTTAAAAAATCCACTCCCCTTTTAAACCTTAAAAAAATATTCTTTAAAAAATCCACGCCTCTATTAACCCTTGAATAAATATTCATAAAAAATCCACGCCTCTATTAACCTTTGCAAAAAAATTATTTAAAAAATCCACGCCTCTATCGACCCTTAAAATTACTCTTTAAAAAATCCACGCCTCTATTAACCCTTGAAAATATTCTTTAAAAACCTACCGCCTTTATTAACCCTTGAAAGAATAATTCCTTTAACCTTTTATCACAGCTGTATTGAAAAACCCAGTAAGGAAAGTAGTAAAGTCGGACTGGGCCAACTATATGATACCCTTCAGCACTTTGGGTATATTCAGACGTCGCCTGTTAGTTATATATCTATATTTGAACCGATTTCAGGGAAAATTGCCAGAGACTTATTTATGTTACTTCAGTACATTGTGTCAATCGGCCTAGCTATGGATACTTTGGATTACATAAAATCGGACGAAAATATATATGGGAGCGACATCTAAATCTGAACCGATTTTCACGAAACTTAGCCGACATCATTCTAGACTTAATTCAGAACGCTATGACAAATTTCGTGCAAATCGAATGATTATCAGAGACTTAGATGCATCAATTACCTTAAATCGGACGAAAATGTATATTGGAGTGACATCTAAATCTGATCCGATTTTCACGAAACTTAGCAGACGTCATTCTAGACTTAATTCAGTACGTTATGCCAAATTCCGTGCAAATCGAAAGTTATATGGGGACTTTGGTACACCATTTACCTTAAATCGGACGAAAATATATATGGAAGATATATCTAAAACTGAACCGATTTCCACGAAACTTAACACACATCATTATAGACTCAATTAAGTACGCTATGCCAAATTTCGTGCAAATCGAAAGATATATAGGGACTTTGGTACACCATTTACCTTAAATCGGACGAAGATATATATGGGAGCTATATCTAAATCTTAAGCGATTTTCACGAAACTTTGCACACATCATTATATACTCAATTCAGTACGCTATGCCAAATTTCGTGTAAATCGAAAGATATATAGGGACTTTGGTACACAATTTACCTTAAATCGGACGAAAATATATAGAAGATATAAAAATTAAATCTGAACCGATTTGCACGAAACTTAACACACATCATTCTACATCTTATTCATTACGCTGTGCCAAATTTCGTGCAAATCGAAAGATATATAGGGACTTTGGTGCTTCATTAACATAAAATCGGACGAATATATATATGGGAGCAATATCTAAATCTGAACCGATTTTTCCCAATTTCAATAGGGTTTGTCCTTGGGCCAAACAAATGAGCTGTACCAAATTTCATCCAAATCGGATTATAAATGCGACCTGTACTTTGTTTACAATTTAACATGAACAGACGGACATGCATAAATCGATTCAGAAAGTGATTCTATGCATATTCTCAAAAGGAACCATGGGTCTATCTCAAATCCTTTTGTCTGTTACAAACATATGCAGAAAGACATAATACCCTGTACCACAGCGTGGATAAGGGTATAAAAATCGACGCCACTATTAACTATTGAAAAAAATATTCTTAATCAAATCCATGCTTTGACCATTGAAAAAAATATTCTTTAAAAAACTCACACCTCTACAAACCCTTGAAAAATATTCTTAAAAAAAACAACGCCTCTATTGTCCCTTGAAAAACATTCATTAAAAATCCCACGCCTCTATTAACCCTTGAAAGAATTATTCCTTTAACCTTTTATCACACCTGTATTGAAAAAAAATAGTATTTTTTGAAACACACATCTATTCTTTAAAAAAATCCACTCCTCTATTAACCCTTGAGAAAAAATAACCTCTTTCTTAACATCTTAATTTTGTTATCAACTTCTGTGCGCTTTAAGGAAATCAAAATAAATTCATTCGGATGTTAAACTAATTCGTAGACATAACACAAACGCACACACACGCAGTCCCATGATAGCCTGAAATTGAAATACATAGTGTCATAAATTCCAACTTGTACCATATTTTGTCACGGCCAAATGCTATGTTGGCCAAATTGTTTTTCAACGCCAAAATATGTGTAGAACATGTGTTTGTGTGTGTGTGTGGAAGCCATGTAGAACATAGGCCAAGGTCAAGATTACTTGTTGTTAGGTATTTTGGTGTGAGTTCAACATTTTTCGACTAGACTTTTATCAATCACAAAAAAACAAACACCTACACATACGTACATATCCTAGTCATAAGAACTATTAGCCACAACAACAAATAAATATCACATAGACGAAAAGTAACTTGGCCAAAATCACTAAATTCGTATTGGTGGTAATCTCGGTATTGTTACTGCTAATATTGTGTGTGTATGTATGTGTGTGTTTCTTGCTATTGTTATGCAAATAACAAGCCGAAAAAAACACGATATGTGAAGATTTTGTACGTGTTGTGAATACTTTCACAACAGCTCTCTCTGAAATACACACCCACACATGAAGTGTTACACACAAATTCAATGTCATCAATTTGTTTCAAAGAAAATTTCGTAGCTATAAAAGAAATTGTTACTTTTACTTGGATTTTCAAAAAAAAGGAACGAAAAAACAGTGGGAGTTCTTTCCTATTTTAATCAGCATGAAAACTAATGGGAACAAACACCCTGTATCCGTTTTAGCTGGGTAATTGGTTGTTTTTTTTTTTTGCGCTTCGTATTGAATGCAATTCCATTCACGATTAAATGGTGATAAATTGTATTGTAGATGAACTCATAAATGTTGTCTACAAATAAATGTTCATACATATATATATATAGCGGTAATAAAAGGGTAGAATGAAATCAAGGGCCATACAAGCGTGGATTTGTAATTATTATAAACGCGGAATGACTATACAAGCGTGGATTTTTTAGGTATATATTTTTCAGAACCAATTAAACGGGCATTTTTAAAAATATTTTTATAAGGACTTTAGTGGCATGATTTTTTTAATTTTTTTTTCAATACAGGAGTGTTGTTTAAGAATATTCTTCAAAGTCATTTAGAGGCGTGGATGTTTTAGAGAATATTTTTCAATCACCTAACGGAAACGTGGATTTTTATACCCTTCACCACGCTGTGGTACAGTGTATTATGTCATTATGCATATGTTTGTAACAGGCAAAAGGTATCGAGATAGACCCATGGTTCCTTTTGAGAATATGCATAGAATCACTTTGTGAGTCGATTTACGCATGTCCGTCCATGTATTTTTGTGAACAAAGTACAGGTCGCATTTATGATCCGATTTGGATGAAAATTGGCAAATGTCACTTATTTGACCCAAGGACGAACCCTATTGAAATTGGAGAAAATCGGTTTAGATTTACATATAGCTCCCGTATATAGTTTCGTCCGATTTTAGGTAAATGGATCACCATATTGCCAATATTTGTCCGATTGAGACAACATTTTGCACAAAGTATTGAATTAGGCACAGATTGAAGTTTTGCGAAGTTTGATTGAAATCGGTTCAAATTTAGATATAGCTCTTAGCTCTTCAGCTCTTCTATGAGGCAGAAGTAGGCCTTCAGCTTTTCTATGAGAAAGAATAAGACTTTCAGCTCTTCTATGAGGAAGAAGCAAACCTTCAGTTCTTCTATGAGGAAGAAGAAGACCTTCAGCGTTCCTATGAGGAAGAAAAATACCTTCATCGTTTCTATGAGGAAGAAAAAGACCTTCACCGTTTCTATAAGGAAGGAAAAGACCTTCAGCGTTTCTATGAAGAAGAAGACCGTCTGCTCTTCTATGAAGAAGACCTTCAGCTCTTCCATGAAGAAGAAGACCTTCAACTCTTCTATGAGGCAGAAGAAGGCCTTCAGCTCTTCTCTTCTTTGAAGAAAACATCAGCTCTTCTACGAAGAAGAATTTCAGCTTTTCTATGAAGAAAAAGAAGACCTTCAGCCCTTCTATGACGAAGAAGAAGACCTTCAGCTTTTTTATGAGGAAGAAGAAGACCTTCAGCTTTTCTATGTGAAAGAAGAAGAAGACGACAACATTAAGCTCTTCTATGAATTCGAAGAAGACCTTCAGCTCTTCTATGAATACGAAGAAGACCTTCAGCTCTTCTATGAAGAAGAAGAACACCTTCAGCTCTTCCATGAAGAAGAAGACCTTCAGCTCTTCTATGAAGAAAAAGAAGACCTTCAGCCCTTCTATGAGGAAGAAGAAGACCTTCAGCTCTTCTATGAAGAAGAAGACCTACAGCTTTTCTATGAAGAAGATCTTCAGCTCTCCTATGAGGAAGAAGAAGATCTTCAGCTCTCCTATGAGGAAGAAGAAGACCTTCAGCTCTTCTATGAGGAAGAAGAAGACCTTCAGCTCTTCTATGAGGAAAAAGAAGACCTTCAGCTCTTCTATGAGGAAGAAGAAGACCTTCAGCTCTACTATGAGGAAGAAGAAGACCTTCAGTTCTTCTATGAGGAAGAAGAAGACCTTCAGCTCTTCTACGAGGAAGAAGAAAACCTTCAGCTCTTCCATGAGGAAGAAGAAGACCTTCAGCTCTTCTATGAAGAAGAAGACCTTCAGCTCTTCTATGAAGAAGAAGACCTTCGGCTCTTCTATGAGGAAGAAGAAGACCTTCAGCTCTTCTATGAGGAAAATGAAGACCTTCAGCTCTTCTATGAAGAAAAAGAAGACCTTCAGCTCTTCTATGAAGAAAATGAAGACCTTCAGCTCTTCTATGAAGAAGAAGAAGACCTTCAGCTCTTCTATGAAGAAGAAGAATACCTTCAGCTCTTCTATGAGGAAGAAGACCTTTTTTGTTTTATGCTCACAACAACGAATAATACACATTGAATTCCAATAACCCCCGAAACAATAACCTCAATTTTATTACAATGTCCATTAATATCAATAGTGATTTGCACAAATGTTTGTATGAAAAATTCTCAAAATTTAATTAAACTACAAAATCTCCGGGAGTCCTATCGATACATTTAAATAACTCATAATTTATTGTTCGTCATGCTTATTTGCACATTTTGTTGATAAATGTTTAACAAATATTTGGTAAAGTGTCATTAGTCGGATCATTATGCGGCCATTTATATTATTTCTTCTAATAATGACATAGAGGCCAAAAACTGTAGCAACTAAACCCAAAAACGTGCCATTTCTACAAAATCGTTTGTGGTTCAAATATTTGTTTGTTAAAGGATTGTTGAACATATTTCAAACACTTTGAATAATAAATATATTTATACATGAATGACGCACTGATAGGACTGTTTTTAAGAATTAATTTATAACGGTGCTAAAGGATCTTCTTCATAGCTCTTATTCCTTCCTAGAAGAGCTGAAGAGTTTCTTCTTCGTCTTCTTGTTCTTTATAGAAAAGGTTAAGGTCTTTTTCTTCAAAGAAGAACTGAAGATATTTTTAGATAGAGGATCTGAAGGATAGAAGAATTTGTTTTTAATTACTTAAGAATGGAGGTGAATGGCTTCTTCATAGCTCTACTTCCTTCATTGAAGAGCTAAAGACCTTCTACTTCGTCATAAAAGAGCTGATGGTCTAATTCTTCATAGATGAGCTGAAGGCCTTCTTCTTTATTTTAACCACCAACTATGTGGTGGTTTTAACACATTTTTTTAGACCCTCTAAAATAAGCAGTGCATTTTTTATTTAAAAGAATTTCATGTAGGCCTCATAGATGGAGGATTCATTCTGCTATTCTATTGTATCCTGCCAATCCTTATACACGACCATGTCATAGTCACCAATTCCTTGCCTTATAATTTGCCAATGAACGTGCCATTTAACAAATTTCATTAAATGGCCAAGGGGACACGTTCATTTGGTTGAATAAAAATAATGAAGGGTAAAACAAACTGGTGTATGGTAAGGCGTCATAAGGTAATGTTGACAATGGCCTTAACCAAAATACGCAATTTGTATTTTGCAAAATCAAAAAACAAAATAAACATAAAGGCCTACTTCTTGGAAAAAGTATTGGGGCATCAAGAACAATAGGAGACAAATATCCAATTGTCAAGCTAAACGAAAATCTCTTACAAATATTCAGAAGATTTTTTTTTTTTGCAAAAAGGTTAGTAAACAATTCCAAATAATTAGAATGCCTTCAGTAATAAGGTCTTTATTATTTAGGCCATTAATTGGTATTTATGTATGTATGGCCACAATCAGGGTCAATTTGTGTAAACCCAACTTGAAATTGTGGTTGAGATAAAATCAATATTTATTCTCAAGCAACAGTTGGCTAAAAAGACAAGCAGTAGAACACACAGACACATTGTTGGGACGTTAAGTTCGGTCGGGCCATGAGGGTGACATTCAATGTACCTAAAATCGATCAGGACTTTGATATGAGCGGTAAATTGCTTTCAGGAGAAATGAAATAGCAAAATACTAACACTCATATTTGGGAATTGAGCCTGGACCCTAAACATACCAAAAATCAGGTCTGAGGGTTGAATAAACATGTTTGAAATCCTCGAAATTCTGATGATTGGAGGTACCGTTATATGGAGCCCATATCAAAATAGGGACCAATATTGATTAAAATAATGATTTAAAAATAATTTAAAACTTTTAACCGCTACATTTATCACATTAGTCAACATCGCCCCTTGAAATCATTTCAAATATAGATAAATTCAAAAAAAAAGTCTCCAACAACAAAGACAAAACTGATTTTTATCAATGATAGCATAAATTAGTTAAACTTTGACCACAAAATTAACCCTTTTTTTGCCCTTAACATATTTTACTTTTTCTTTCAATTCCATTTTGAACTATTGCCCCATTTGTTAACAAATTTCTTAGGAAAATGACTAGACATTTGTCCTGTCCTGTTCTATTCTATTTTTTAAAGAAAATACTGCAACAAGGGAATGACGAAATAGAAGTCATGACCTTAACACATTTTCATACCGATTTTTTTTTTTGGAATTCTAAATTGTGAACAGGCCATAAAGAAAGAGGCCAAAAGCCATGAAGAAAAAAGATTGCCTAATGTCAGGACATCAAAATCATCATCACTGTTGTCGTCATATAATCATTATCATTATTTTGTCCCGAATGTTGTATAAAAAATGGAGTTAGGAAAATTCATAGCTAGTAGTCTACTTCATGGAAAAACTAAAATTTTTCTTATTTTATAGAACAGCTAAAGGTATTTTATATAAAAATGAGCTGAAGGTCTTCTTCTTTCTCATAGAAGAGCTGAAGGTCTTCTTCATATTCATAGAAGAGCTAAAGGTCTTCTTCTTCATCTTCATAGAAGATCTGAAGGTCTTCATCTTCATAGAAGAGCTGAAGGTCTTCTTCTTCATAGAAGGGCTAAAAGTCTTCTTCTTCTTCATAGAAGAGCTGAAGGTCTTCTTCTTCATAGAAGAGCTGAAGGTCTTCTTCTTCATAGAAAAGCTGAATGTCTTTTTCTTCCTCATTGAAGAGCTGAAGGTCTTCTTCTTCACAGAAGAGCTGAATGTCTTCTTCATCTTCATAGAAGAGCTGAAGGTCTTCTTCTTCATCTTCATAGAAGAGCTGAAGGTCTTCTTCTTCATCTTCATAGAAGAGCTGAAGGTCTTCTTCATCTTCATAGAAGAGCTGAAGGACTTCTTCTTCATAGAAGAGCTGAAGGTCTTCTTCTTCATAGGAGAGCTGAAGGTATTCTTCTTCACAGAAGAGCTGAAGGTCTTCTTCTTCATCTTCATAGGAGAGCTGAAGGTCTTCTTCTTCATCTTCATAGAAGATCTGAAGGTCGTCTTCTTCATCTTCATAGAAGAGCTGAAGATCTTCTTCTTCATCTTCATAGAAGAGCTGAAGGTCTTCTTCTTCATCTTCATAGAAGAGCTGAAGGTCTTCTTCTTCATCTTCATAGAAGAGCTGAAGGTCTTCTTCTTCATAGAAGGGCTAAAAGTTTTCTTCTTCTTCATAGAAGAGCTGAAGGTCTTCTTCTTCTTCATAGAAGAGCTGAAGGTCTTTTTCTTCCTCATAGAAGAGCTGAAGGTCTTCTTCTTCGTAGAAGAGCTGAAGGTCTTTTTCTTCATAGAAGAGCTTAAGGTCTTTTTCTTCATAGAAGAACTGAAGGTCTTTTTCTTCATAAATGAGCTGAAGGTCTTTTTCTTCATAGAAGAGCTGAAGGTCTTCTTCTTTCTCATAGAAGAGCTGAAGGTCTTTTTCTTTCTCATAGAAGAGCTGAAGGTCTTCTTCTTTCTCATAGAAGAGCTGAAGGTCTTCTTCTTTCTCATAGAAGAG
Source organism: Musca vetustissima (assembly GCF_032173495.1). Classification (NCBI taxonomy): domain Eukaryota; kingdom Metazoa; phylum Arthropoda; class Insecta; order Diptera; family Muscidae; genus Musca; species Musca vetustissima. The sequence goes on from NW_026879459.1 coordinate 47,656, forward strand.
CTGAAGGTCTTCCTCTTCCTTATAGAAGAGCTGAAGGTCTTATTCTTCCTCATAGAAGAGCTGAAGGTCTTCTTCTTCCTCATAGAAGAGCTGAAGGTCTTCTTCTTCCTCATAGAAGAGCTGAAGGTCTTCTTCTTCATAGAAGAGCTGAAGGTCTTCTTCTTTTTCATAGATGAGCTGAAGGTCTTCTTCTTTCTCATAGAAGAGCTAAAAGTCTTCTTCTTTCTCATAGAAGAGCTGAAGGTCTTCTTCTTCATAGAAGAGCTGAAAGTCTTCTTCTTTCTCATAGAAGAGCTGAAGGCCTTCTTATTTCTCATAGAAGAGCTGAAGGTCTTCTTCTTTCTCATAGAAAAGCTGAAGGTCTTCCTCTTCTTCATAGAAGAGCTGAAGGTGTTCTTCTGCCTCATAGAAAAGTTGAAGGTCTTCTTCTTTCTCATAGAAGAGCTGAAGGTCTTCTTCTTTCTCATAGAATAGCTGAAGGTCTTCTTCTTTCTCATAGAAGAGCTGAAGGACTTCTTCTTTCTCATAGAAGAGCTGAAGGTCTTCTTCTTTCTCATAGAAGAGCTGAAGGTCTTCTTCTTTCTCATAGAAGAGCTGAAGGTCTTCTTCTTTCTCATAGAAGAGCTGAAGGTCTTCTTCTTTCTCATAGAAGAGCTGAAGGTCTTCCTCTTCCTTATAGAAGAGCTGAAGGTCTTCTTCTTTCTCATAGAAGAGCTGAAGGTCTTCTTCTTTCTCATAGAAGAGCTGAAGGTCTTCTTCTTTCTCATAGAAGAGCTGAAGGTCTTCTTCTTTCTCATAGAAGAGCTGAAGGTCTTCCTCTTCCTTATAGAAGAGCTGAAGGTCTTCTTCTTTCTCATAGAAGAGCTGAAGGTCTTCTTCTTTCTCATAGAAGAGCTGAAGGTCTTCTTCTTTCTCATAGAAGAGCTGAAGGTCTTCTTCTTTCTCATAGAAGAGCTGAAGGTCTTCTTCTTTCTCATAGAAGAGCTGAAGGTCTTCTTCTTTCTCATAGAAGAGCTGAAGGTCTTCTTCTTTCTCATAGAAGAGCTGAAGGTCTTCTTCTTTCTCATAGAATAGCTGAAGGTCTTCTTCTTTCTCATAGAAGAGCTGAAGGTCTTCTTCTTTCTCATAGAAGAGCTGAAGGTCTTCTTCTTTCTCATAGAAGAGCTGAAGGTCTTCTTCTTCATCTTCATAGAAGAGCTGAAGGTCTTCTTCTTCATCTTCATAGAAGAGCTGAAGGTCTTCTTCTTCATCTTCATAGAAGAGCTGAAGGTCTTCTTCTTCATCTTCATAGAAGAGCTGAAGGTCTTCTTCTTCATCTTCATAGAAGAGCTGAAGGTCTTCTTCTTTCTCATAGAAGAGCTGAAGGTCTTCTTCTTCATCTTCATAGAAGAGCTGAAGGTCTTCTTCTTCATCTTCATAGAAGAGCTGAAGGTCTTCTTCTTCATCTTCATAGAAGAGCTGAAGGTCTTCTTCTTCATCTTCATAGAAGAGCTGAAGGTCTTCTTCTTCATAGAAAGGCTAAAAGTCTTCTTCTTCATAGAAGAGCTGAAGGTCTTCTTCTTCATAGAAGAGCTGAATGTCTTTTTCTTCCTCATAGAAGAGCTAAAGGTCTCCTTCTTCGTAGAAGAGCTGAAGGCCTTTTTCTTCATAGAAGAGCTGAAGGTCTTTTTCTTCATAGAAGAGCTGAAGGTCTTTTTCTTCATAGAAGAGCTGAAGGTCTTTTTCTTCATAGAAGAGCTGAAGGTCTTCTGCTTTCTCATAGAAGAGCTGAAGGTCTTCTGCTTTCTCATAGAAGAGCTGAAGGTCTTCTTCTTTCTCATAGAAGAGCTGAAGGTCTTCTTCTTTCTCATAGAAGAGCTGAAGGTCTTCTTCTTTCTCATAGAAGAGCTGAAGGCCTTCTTCTTTCTCATAGAAGAGCTCAAGGTCTTCTTATTTCTCATAGAAGAGCTGAAGGTCTTCTTATTTCTCATAGAAGAGCTGAAGGTCTTTTTCTTCATAGAAGAGCTGAAGGTCTTCTTCTTTCTCATAGAAGAGCTGACGGTATTCTTCTTTCTCATAGAAGAGCTGAAGGTCTTAGTCTTCCTCAAAGGAACACTGAAGGTTTTCTTCTTCCTCAAAGGAGCACTGAAGGTTTTCTTCTTACTCATAGAAAAGCAAGAGGTTTTCTTCTTCATGGAAGAGCGGAAGGTCTTCTTCTTTCTCATAGAAGGTCTTCTTCATCTTAGAAGAGCAAAAGTTTCTTCTTCATAGAAGAGCTAAAGGTCTTCTTGTTCATAGTAGAGCTGAAGGTCTTCTCGTCATAAAATCACTGAAGGTCATCTTTTTCGTCATAGAGGAGTCGAAGTTAATCTTCATAGAAGGACTCTAGGTCTTCGGTAATACTTTGTTCAGATGAAGTCTTTAAGGGCTTTTATGAGAAGAGCTGAAGGTATTCTTCTTTTGTCATAAAAAAGCTGATGGCCTTCTTCCTGGCCGTTCACAGGAGGACTGAGGTTTTCCTTCGTAATAGACAAGCTGAAGGTTTTTTTCTTCAAAGAAGATTTGAAGGTCTTCTTCTTCAAAATAATTCCTCTTGGTGTACACATAACTTTTTGACTGATAAATTTTAATTTAGGTACCTGTTTTGATATAGGCTTCATATGAAGATCCCAGTTAGTTAGTTATTGTTATGATCTATAGTGTAAAAATTGACTTATCATAAAGTATTGACCCATTTGACTTATTATTTATTTTTTATTATTTTCTCTTAAATTTGCAGAAGACTAATCGGTAATCCGCTATTGCATTTAAGTCCTGAGACATTTGTGCAGAACAACTATCTGGACGCCTTGTAAGGTTTATTACTTATAACCTTCACATTGTTATTATTATTTTTTTATGTGCAATATTTTTTCCAGATCTTTGGCCTACACACCGCTGAAAATAGACGAAACTATTTTACACGCGCTCAATTTATCCTATCTAAATTTAAATGGTATAAAATTTGAAAGGATCGATTTCGAGACGATACAAAATATGTTGAATTTAAAATATATTATCTATGATCGGTTCTACTATTGTTCAATGACACCGAATATAAGACAATGTAAGGCGAACATAGATGGTGTATCGTCGTTCAAGGACCTGTTAAGTAAACCTGTGTTACGTTATTCGGCCTGGATTATGGCTGTAATTACGATAACCGGTAATATTATGGTGTTGTGGGGACGTTTTATATATCGTGATGAAAATAAAGCTGTCACAATGGTTATACGGAATTTGGCATTGGCCGATATACTAATGGGTTTCTATTTGCTGATAATTGGTATGCAGGATCATCGATATCGTAATGTTTATCATAGGTAAGGAGGGATAAGATTTCAAATCCGAATCTTAATAACAAAAAAATGTCTCATTGCAGGGTTGCTTTGGACTGGATATCATCATGGCACTGTGCTGCCGTGGGAGCTTTGGCTGTTAGCTCTTCCGAGGTTTCGATGTTAATATTGGCCTTTATGTCGTTGGAACGTTTCTTGCTTATTGCCGATCCATTTCGTGGCCATCACCACATAAGTGTGAAAAACATATTCTTTGCCCTGTTAAGTATTTGGGTAATGGGTGTTGGTATTGCAGTGGCTCCTCTCATACTATGGCACTCGAGTACAAAATTTTATGGCACCTATTCGGGTACATGTTTTCCATTGCATATCCAGGAACCGTATCCTCTGGGTTGGCAATATTCAGCTTTTATGTTTCTCGGTGTAAACCTTTTTCTACTCATAATGATTGGATTTTTATATACCGCGCTATTGGTTTCAATATGGCGTACGCGAAAGGCAACGCCTTTATCCTTGCTGGATTGTGAATTTGCTGTACGATTCTTTTTTATTGTATTAACGGATGCGCTGTGTTGGGCACCCATAATTATTGCCAAAATATGGGTATTTTTTAATTACAATATTTCTGGTAGGTTTTGAAAGCATAGAATAAGGAAGAACATATATTAAATTATTTGTTGTTTTTATTAGATGATATCTATGCCTGGTTAGTGGTATTCATTTTACCCCTCAATTCGGCTGTCAATCCCCTCCTGTATACGTTTACCACCCCAAAATATCGCAATCAGGTATTAATGCGCGGTTGGAAGAAAATAACTGCACGGCGTCGTCATCATCAGGATCCATCAAATGGTTTGGCCACAACAATTGCCACGGGTACGGGTTCGTCACAGCAACAGGGTAAGTATACATTTAAATGGAAGACAAATAATAAGAGCTAAGGTCTTCTTCATAGAAGAGCTGAACGTCTTCTTCATAGAAATGCTGAAAATCTTCTTCTTCATAGAGCTGAGGTCTTCTTCTTCATAGAAGAGCTGAAGGTCTTCTTCTTCATAGAAGAGCTGAAGGTCTTCTTCTTCGTAGAAGAGCTGAAGGTCTTCTTCTTCGTAGAAGAGCTGAAGGTCTTCTTCTTCTTCGTAGAAGAGCTGAAGGTCTTCTTCTTCTTCGTAGAAGAGCTGAAGGTTTTCTTCTTCTTCGTAGAAGAGCTGAAGGTCTTCTTCTTCTTCGTAGAAGAGCTGAAAGTCTTCTTCTTCTTCGTAGAAGAGCTGAAGGTCTTCTTCATAGAAGAGCTGAAGGTCTTCTTATTCATAGAAGAGCTGAAGGTCTTCTTCTTCATAGAAGAGCTGAAGGTCTTCTTCTTCATAGAAGAGCAGAAGGTCTTCTTCTTCATAGAAGATCCGAAGGACTTCTTCTTCATAGAAGAGGTCTGAAGGTCTTCTTCTTCATAGAAGAGCTGAAGGTCTTCTTCTTCATAGAAGAGCTGAAGGTCTTCTTCTTCATAGAAGAGCTGAAGGTCTTCTTCTTCATAGAAGAGCTGAAGGTCTTCTTCTTCATAGAAGAGCTGAAGGTCTTCTTCATAGAAGAGTTGAAGGTCTTCTTTTTCTTCACAGAAGAGCTGAAGGTCTTCTTCTTCATAGAAGAGCTGAAGGCATTTTTCTTCTTCTTCATAGAAGAGCTTAAGACCCTATCCTTATTCATAGAAAGGCTGAAGGTTTTTTTCTTCATAGAAGAGCTAAAGACCTTCTACTTCATAGAAGAACTATACGACTTCTTTTTCATAGAAAAGCTTAAGTTCTTCTTCATAGATGAACTGAATGTCCTCTTCTTCATAGAAGAAGAGCTGAAAGACTACTTCTTTGAAAGATACTGAAAATATTCTGCAAACAAGTTTGGAATGCTAAATTGCAACCACTTCAATTGGAACATCAGGGCCAGGGTCAAACATGGACCTATATTCATACTTTTCTACAATTATATGTCTCACCCTCCAAGATCCCGCAAAGCAACATTACAATGTATTTGTTAGAAAATTCTAAAGGGTCTCCTACGAGTATTTCAAGGTGTTGTAATCGAATGGACAAATATAATATAAACTTCAGCCTATGGTGAAGACTTCTATAATCAGAATCCTTCCAGAAATTCTTTTCTAGACAAAATTCAATATTACGGTCTTCTAAATGTGCTCTAACTATAAAAGTCATTTAAAAGACTTTCTAAAAGATTTTTTTAATATATAAATAAAGTCTAAGCGATGTTCATCTTTAGTCAGAATTATGTTTAAATAACCAAAGAAGTAAATAATGAATTTCCTTCGGAATTTGTAAATTACTAGTTCAATAGACTAATTGTTTTTAACAGAGTGAGTTAAAGCAAAGTGATATTTTATGAACTTTTATGGAGCTATTTCATAGACCTCCGTTGACAAAAAACCTTACCGAACTAAAAATTAATTAAATCTAGTTTAATTAAATTCCCGTGAAATCTTTTATTGAGCTATTTCATAGACCTTCGTTGACAAAAAACCTTACCGAACTAAAAATTAATTAAATCTAGTTTAATTAAATTACCCTGAAATCAGGTGTCCTTCTCCAAAAACTTTATTCCTATTAATACAGCTAACACATCATCTCTTTCTCTACTTCCAGAAGAATCAAGCGGCAAGGCAATTCCATTGGCATACAGTAAATAACTCTTCCAAAGACTTGGCGTCAAAACCGTACTCTCCACCCAGAGAGAAAAACAAATGCATTTATTGTTGTTGCCAAAGAAAATATTGTTTTTATGAAGTTTTTTTATAGCAAAATTAATGCTCAGTTTTTAAAATGTTTTTTTTTTTTATTTTTTTTTAACAAAATGTAACAAAAGTATTAAAACCTAGTCTAACTAAAATACATATGTATATGTAAATGTGTAAAACACTATTTTTAATAAATGTTGAATATGTACAAAAGAACATTAATAAACAAGGTTTATATTTCATCAAGGGAGCACCGATATTAGTCGCTATAAACGATATCAAAGAACAAGAACTTTTTTCCAGACTTTTGAATACCCTCCTTGTCTATTGCTGCGTAGAACTTTCAAAAACGAGACCAATAAATATGATCAATCTTTATTACTGTATTATTGAATAGAATTTAAAAATGGAAGTAACGTTTTCCATTTATTCCCCTGGTGTTGGGTTCCATATCTAACATCTGTTTTTGAAAATAGTTTAACAATCTTTTTTGTAGTTTCCATTTCAATCATCTCCTATTTTACCCACTGGGTGGAGTTTATCACGGCATTATTTCTCCCATTTCATTCAGAATAAGTCTATAGTGAGAAATGCGAACAAACAGCACTGTGAAATGTTGCTCAGATTTGGTTGTTTTTGGAATTTTCTCCCGAACAAAATAATCGTAACGTAAAAAATCAAAATTAACAATTTGAGTCAAATAGAAAAACAAATTATATTTCTTTTTTTTCAAAAGTAAATAAAAATACTTTATTTTCATGTAATGCTACACCTCCTCTTCTTCCTCTTCACCCTCTTCGATTGGAACTACCTTAACTAAATTGACTTTTGAACGAGCCACATGAAATTTGCGCATCTCTTCCAGTTGTTCTTTGGACAATTCAATGTTGTGTTTCCGTTTTACATGGACCTTTAATCTAAAAAAGAAACAAAAAATTATAACAACAAATATTCATTACTTTTAAATGCTGTAATAACTTACTTAGCCTTTGCCGGATAACCACGCTGACAATAAAGACACTCAAATGGCATTGCACTATGTGAAAATTCATGATTCCTTAGCGATGATGATGAAGTGAAAAATTTCCCACAATCTGGATAATTGCAACCAAATCGTACATTATTATGCCGAACATTTTTGTGAGTATTTAAATGACCCAGCTGGGCAAATTTCTTATCACATAAATTGCAGGCGTACGGAAAATCTCCGGTATGAAAACGCATATGCACCTCAAGGCTACGTCGTATGGCGAACACTTTCTGACACACATCGCACTGAAAGCCAGTCTTATTGTGAAATGTCTGGATATGACAGTCCATAGCTTGTTTGGTGGCATAAACGCGACCACAATATTTACATGGGAATTTGGGACGATCTTCTTCGTGACAACGTCGATGGGTAATCATGCGTGAAAAGTTGGGAAACACTTTGTGACAATAGTCACAGGCAAATTCACCAAAGTGGCGTTTACGTGATATCGATGTGACACCAACATCTTTGCCGTTATCAATCATTTCTATAAATTCAACACAAGCCTCATCATTACCACCTTGCTCCTCACCATCATCTTTTTCTATCAGTTCATAGGCAAATTCATCATTATTGTGATTGGCTGCATGGACTGCAGTTGCTTCATTTTTCATTTCTAGTGGTATATGTTCCTTGTTTGCAACCGCCACCACATTATCTTGCCATGAACGATTTGTATCATCTTCAAGATTTTGTGAATCTTGTGACGATTCATCGAAATCCCTATTTCCCATTGTTACGCTGGCATATTGTGAATTATGTTCTTGTTGTTCTGAAATATTATCCGCTTCAAAGAAATATTCCCCATTATCATCCATATGTAAGACGATTTGACTGGCGTTGGTTGTAGATAACTTAGATTGTTGGGTTTCTGTGGAAAAATAATTTTTAGATTATATTACATGGAAAGGAATTACATTTACTGACCACCAACCTTCATCTTCCAAAGCCTCAACAATGTTGAACTCATCACAATCCAAATGTTCCTCTTGAACATCTGTTGGGGATAGAGCTTGCACAATTTCATTACGAGTGATACCATCATTATTACCATGCTGATCAAGGCAATCATGATGACCACCATCAGTGTTATCCACAAAAATGTTTGTGTGTATCTCCTGGTTATCCTTTGATTTTGTTTCAAGCTCTCCATTTTCATATGTCTGAAGAAGTGATTCCATACTAATAGATGATTCAATTGTTGGTTCCTTAGTAGAATCTGTCTCAGCAGCTATCACATAATTTGACATGGACAATTCGGTATTTTTCTCCAATGTTTCTTCCACTGTTTCAAATTCTTCTATTTGTTTTGTAACTTCTTCCATTTTTTGTTGATATTGTTCCAAGGAACGTTTAGACTCTTCGACTTTCTTATAGAAATCATAGCTCATCTGTAATTCCAGGCCACACGATTTACACAAATTGTGTGGTAGATTATTACATTCATTTAAATTGATTTTTGTACATATTGTAAAACATTCGCCATATGTTAAGTTATCATCTTCATCATAGATCATCGACAGATCCAGGCATTGGTTTTCCTCCGGAATTTGTAGACATACCCGGCAAAGTTCTGACAAATCATCGGGCATATCAATCACATCATTTGCAGTCATCTTGGGCGGGTATAGTTAAATGAATCACTTAGAAAATTTATTGGAGTAACTGCATCACCACCACAACGACGATGTTATGGATCTTGGTTCCGTTCCGCTTAAAGATCTATAACATGCGAGACCGACAAATTCATCTATTTTGTTATCAGAGAGAGAGTACCACTGAATTCTATAAAATATGGGTCCAATGGAAGTCACGTATCCATATGGGACAGGCTTTGAATCTGATTTGTCCTCTGTGTCCAGTCCAGCCAGCAAGCCCCAGTTACTTTGGTTTTGGGTAGCTCACATTCAGAGTTTGTATACTGAAATGAAAGCAAACGAACCAAGGAGGATTCGCGTGTTTACGAATGAGGTAAAAACAAACGAGCGATACTGCAACAGCTGTTCTTTTTCTTTGCCGCCGTTAAATAATCATTCATCGGCTTGGCCTAAAAGGCTAAGCAAAATTATCGAGTTGCGCGTTAACGCTTCAAAAGTTAAACAATGTGAAACTCATGGTACAATAATAAAAGGTAGAGCAGCCTGAGGCGAATAACAAAAAAGCAACTACGCACGTGTGGCCTCTTCTGCCAAAAATAAAATAAATATACGCAACAAATGTTTGTGTTTACTTGACATTTTTTTCAACACAAAACTAAAAACGCGAAAAATGAATGAAAGGTTATGATTTCTTCCCAAAATCCAGTAGGGAATGCCATATAATGTTTGTTTTATCCATAACAAAGTAATTACTTCCATCCATAACAAAGTAATTATTTAACTCCGAAGCGCAACACACATCAAGCTCAAACGTTTGTCCCAATTTATATTAGGCAAGTTTTCTTGCAACAAGTCTTTGTTTGTAGGAGAGAGGGGCAAAGGGGAATAAAAATGTAAAAAATTTTCCAAAAAAAAAAACATATAAAACCCAATTGCCTTGTACAGACGCATGAAGCAAATTCAAACGGGAACGACAAGAATTTCCGCAAGTACCCTTGCCTAATATAAATAGGGACTTTAAGGTATCGTTTCCTCCTGCATTCATTCTGCTCATGTTCATGGTGGTTTGAAGTGCAATTTCCATTTCACCATTACAACGTCAACCTATCAATCCCTATTTACTTACGCCGGCAAAAATATCACTGCGCCTACGGTATATTCAAGGGTTGAAATGTAAATTGTAAACAAAACTTATGAAAAAAATAATTTAAATCGATAAAATAATTGTATAGCTTAAAATCCCATCAGAAAAACATGGGTTTAGATGAAAGGGAGACCCAAGTGCCAATGATGGTGGAAGAAACAACACAAGTGCCAATAATTGTGCAGCACAGTACAACAAAAATGCATGATATGGATTTGAAACAAGAGGATGAGGGTAGTTTTTATATTTTAATACCATTTACCGTGTTCTTGGTTATTATATTTTTGTCCCTAATGGTAGGTGGTGATTGTTCAAGTGGTCAATCAGTTATTTTTAAATGACATACATTTTCTTTTTGAAGGTATTTCTTATGGCCCGTAATCGTCGACGTATTGCACATGTCTATTGTAAAAAACGTCATGGAAAACGTTTTCCATACGACGATGATGATGCATATGATTCCCCCTTGGAGCAGGACCCCGAAGCGATGCATGAAGAAGAGGATGAGGTGGATAATGAAGATAATCCAACGAAAAGTTTATTGAGGGGAAAGCTACAAATCAATAATGTAAGTAAAGTTGGAAAAGAAAGTTCTAGGTATCTCCCTAAAAGGTTTTACAACTGGTCCCTAGGAATATCATATTGTCCTGTCCTATGAACCTTTCAAAATTGTCGGAATGTATATATTTCGTACCAAGATATATCTGTGGAGAGACTAGAATATCCAAATTTTCAAAGTCATGTTCATTGGTTGAAGTGATTTTTTCTTCTTCTCTATTTTCAGCGTTACGAAAACTACTTAAGTACTTCTCATCTTAACAAATCTTCGGAATTGTTTACCTAAATCGCACACATATTACAACAGGTTACAGCTCGCATTATTACAAAAGTATTATTTATTATAAACAATTCAACAGGCTAGTCAACTTAGAAAAATAAAGATTTTACTGCACATATTACAAATTACTTACGTACATTTCCAACTAATATCAATATTATAATAATTATTTTATTTAGACTAATATTTAAAAAAGAAAAAACAATGAACAAATATATATTTTAAATCTTCCAATTAAAAAGAACTGCCAATCTTAATACATATACATACTATATCATTATGATATACGTTTAACTTTGTCGGTCTGCCAATATTCTAGAAGTCAAGTCATAAAAACCAAAGAAAAATGCACCTCCCAATGTGATCCACATGACACGTGGTACAAAACCGGCAAATAAACTGCAATTCACAAAAAACATGAAGTAAAATGAAATATAAAGAAAAAAAATCGTCAAACATACCCAGCTATTCCCCTTTCACGATATATTGAAATCATTACTTTTGGTATGGATAATTTACGTATGGCACTATTTTGTTCAGCCAACATAATGCGTGTCTTAACCACATCCAATGGCGTTGTTAAACCAGCCGAAATACCTCCAGCTACAGCACCACATAAGGCCACACTTAATGGTGTTGATTGTATACCCGTTAGAGGTTCCCATTGAAGTTTAAAGAATTCCCACAATGGATATTGTATTAAACTAAAGGGTATTTCACGCATTATTGTCGAACCAAAACCACGATAAAGACCTTTACGCAAACCTTCAGTTTTATAGGCAGTCCAAAGAATTTGTAATGCACCATTTTGTGATTTCGTACCCAAGGCCTGTCGTCTTTGTTTGGCAATTTCGACGGGTACTCTTATTAAACAGGCTAACTATGAAGAAAATTAAAAAAATGACATTAATAGATTTATTTTTTGCTTCGAAAATAAAAGTCTACATACCACTTCTGCACTTGAAGCCGACACCATGTGTATATATGGTGAATTTTTGGTACACCCACTAAGATCACAAAAGAGTTTCTTAAAATTCTCATAGGCACAAAAGAATAGAGCAGCTGTGGGAGCACTACCGGCAGCAGCTGGTGCTAAGCCTTTATAAATTCCCTTAAAACCCCCAGCTCGCCAAAAACCTCTGCCACTTTGCAGACGAGTTTTTACTGTATCAATTGGAAATAGGGCAATATCCACAACCATACCAGCAACACCACCGGCCTAAAAGGATACAAAAGAAATCAAATGAAATTTCCTCTTATCTTGACCCTTGACAATCTTCTTAAAATATCCAAAATTTAAAAGGGATTTTAATAAATATAGGCCGTAGACTGTTGATTGTAAGTAAATTTTTGAATAATATCCAAGCTTCTGATGGTCCAAGACAAAAGTTTGTATAAAACATCCAAACTTTTTGAAAATCCTCGGTTTTAATTGTTTATAAAAAAATCTGGATAATCAACGCTTTAGACCCATCATCAACGCTTTAAATTTATTTAATAGTTCTCGAGAAAAAAGGTTTTCCATGGTTCTTGACGTTTTACTGGCAATAAATTATTTATATTGGTCCTTATTTTGGACTTTTATTACCGCCTGTGCTGAATTCATTATCGTATACAAAATTTACCATTCTACCGCCTAAACTTTGACCTTAATCGAAATTATTTAATTATATATTCATTTTCACTTGTTTACTTCATTCAACTTACTACCAATGAATTTATAAAGTTATGTCTGGTTGCCTCATCTGGGGTCATGGTCGCAGCGATATCAGGGTTAATAACACCTGAACCAATTTCGGCAGTCTCCATTTAATTTAACTTCAAAAATACTTATTAAACAAATAATCGTTTTGCTACAATAAACATTCGTTTATGTAGCAATTGAAGATAAACAAAAAACGAGTTTTAATTAATAATTTATAATTATCAAAATCACTGAATTACAAAACCATGTTCTCGGTCTGTTGTTTTGGTTTTGTTGTTGCTATTCGTAACGACCTAATAGGGATATATAAGTCGACTTTTGGCTGATAAGACAAACAGATGATTGAAAGCAGGGCACATGAAAATATCAGTGTTGTAAAGCGATTTAATAAAACTTTATATACCAACATTTGATTTGAATAAAATTCAGAAATCTAATAAAATATATAATCCTAACAGCATCATTATTATACATATGGACCAAATCACACCTTTTGAGCAGAGTATATATTGATAGATACCACAATTAGCCCACTTATTCATTTATTTGTAATGAGGTTAGACTATTTTTTTAAACGTGTTGGTGCGCCTTACCCCTTACGCATTTGTTTAGCAGAGTGTGGGCTGTTTAGTTTGCTGGTGATTTTATTTGCATAGAAAATTTGCGCAATTCTTCCAGATGGCGGCTAATTCCAAAAAAGCCATAGTAAGTCCATTAAATCCCACTAAGAATTCATCCGAATATTAATTATTTGCTTTCGTAGAACAAACTAAGATCCCTGGCATTGGTGTGCACTGGCGGCGGTTTAGTATTTTCCGGTTTATGTATTAATCAAGGCAATGAAGGCTATTATAAGAATGTGTTGATGCCAGCCACACGCCTTCTGCCACCGGAAACCAGTCACAAATTGGCCGTGTGGTGTTGTAAATATAAAATATTTGGAAAACCTGCCAAGCAGGATGATGCTATTTTGGTATGTTCTAAATACTTGGAAAAGAAGGAAATGTGTGTTGATTTTGTTTACTTTCAGGCCACAAATTTCTTTGGTCACAATGTGGAAAACCCCTTGGGCATTGCTGCTGGTTTTGATAAGCACGGCGAAGCCGTTGAGGGTTTAAAGCAATTGGGATTTGGTTTTGTTGAAATTGGATCGGTGACACCAGAGCCCCAGCCCGGTAATCCCCAACCAAGAGTTTTTCGTTTGGTCAACGATGAGGCCATCATAAATCGTTATGGTTTCAATAGTGAAGGTCACACAGTGGTTTTTCAACGTCTAAAAGAACTCAAAGATTCGGGTCGTTTTAATGGCATTTTGGGTATAAATCTGGGAAAAAATAAAACTTCCCCTTCGGCCAAGGACGATTACAAGCAAGGTGTACAATTGTTTGGCCCCATTGCTGATTATCTGGTTATAAACATTAGCAGTCCCAATACTCCCGGATTGAGAGATTTACAGGGCAAAAAAGATTTACAAGAACTATTGGAAACAGTGATACAAACACGTAATGAATTACCCTATAACAATAAAGTACCTGTCCTATTGAAAATTGCTCCCGACCTAACAACTCAAGATATCAAAGATATTGCTTCGGTTATAAATAAAAAGTCTTGCCATGTTGATGGTCTAATTGTCTCCAATACAACGGTGTCACGTGAAAATCTCAAAGATGTTGAGGTAGCTAAAGAAACTGGAGGTCTTAGTGGAGTACCTTTACGTTCGAAGTCGACACAACTTGTTGCCGAAATGTATTACCAGACAAGTGGTAAAATACCCATTGTTGGAGTGGGTGGTATTTCATCGGGTCAGGATGCATTTGAGAAACTGGAAGCTGGTGCTTCTTATTTACAACTGTATACATCATTCATTTACCAAGGGCCACCGGTGGTGAAACGCATTAAGCAAGAACTTGCTGAAATTCTAAAAGCTAAAGGATACAAGTCGATTGGCGAAGCGGTGGGCAGTAATTATAAGGCCTACTTGGGCAAGTAGGTTTTAGTTTTAAGGCAAATGTTTGTATTTCACAGTAGAAATATGACTTTCAATGATTGGATTAAGATTAACGGCACAAATAAAAATGTTTCCCATGACAACTGTGTTCTTATTTCGCATCTCGAATGTTGAAGTTTTTATTCCTAGTTTACATATTAATTATTCCGTGTTGAAATACTTTAAAGATTTAATTCTTTTTATTTTCATATATATTTATTTTTACTATTTTAATAATAAACTAATTATTATTGGCTTCCTTAACACTAAGTACACGTCCTTCCAAGAAGTGTACATTTTGATTGCAGGCACTGTTATAGGCATCACTAGCACTAAAGGTTACAAAACCATAACCCTTTGAGAAGCCCTGCTGTTTGTCATATACAATGGCAGCCGACGAGACATGGCCAAATTTGGAGAAATAGGTTTGCAACTCCTTTTGGCCAACTGTCCAGGGTAAATTACCTACAAATAATTTATATGTTTGGCGTATAAAATTGGACATATTCTGATGATGTTTTACTACAACTCCTTTGTAACTTCTATTAAATGTATGGTATGGCCACCTAATATTTCCAATAAATCAACACCAGATGCTTTACCAATATCGTCACTATTTATCTGCAATGCACACAATTTCCACTTTTTAAGCAATGCCTCAATGGACCAATCTGCACTTCGTTCTTGATAGGTGAATATAAATTTCGCCGAGGGATTGCGTTCCAAAAGAAATGATACCGTCACCAAGATGTCTTCAAATACACAGGGATCGTAGAAACAATCAGCGGCAATAATTAAATCCAAATGACCCAATGACCACAGGCTGTTTAACAGTAAACCCCAACTAAGGCCAATTACTTCGATATCTTGTCCGGGCCGTAAATTATTTATCGTACAAGAGCGCCTTAAATGTTGCAGAGATTTGGGTAAAATAGAATTGTCGCTTAGCAAGACTTGAGCACCACACTTTGCTGCCAATATACCGGGTAAACCAGTGCCGGCACCCAATTCCAAGATACGTTTACCAACCAAGGAGTGACGACGTTCCCACAAGAACCAAGCCAATATCGGTGAACAGGGCCACGTGTAGAAAGAGTAGCCGCTTTGCAAAAGCTAAACAAAGCGCAATTACATAAACAAAATAAAAACACATTAGAATTTTTTATTTATAAAAGAATCAAAAAATTACATTACCTCTGGTATCTTTATTTCCAATTCTTCTAATATACCTGCCGACGATGACTGTCTACCGCTTTGCAAAGATGATAAATTTGTGGAGCTGCCTGTTTCTCGTGATGTAAACACAAAAGTTCTGATATTTTCGTTTATGTCAACCGCACCTCCTGCACTTGTTGATGCTGTCGCTGCTGCTGTTGTTGCTACCGCCGCTGCTGACGTCGTTGACGACGATGAATTTGAGGAATGTTCACTATTATTACTGTTTGTAGATGAATCGCCATTGATATGAAAACGGCCACTAGTCATATTTACAAGGTTTTAAAATATTTATGGAATGTTTTTTGCAGTAAAATTTTTATTTTAAGGTAAAAAATGTTTTTTTTATTTTGTTAATCCAGAGAACGCGAAGTTAATGCGCCGCTGTCACTTGTCGTAAACAAAACAATTATGTTAGTGTTGTAAAGCGCAAAAATGGAAATGTGAAAGGCAATGTGTGGTAATACTTATGAAGTGACGTGCGACTGATGGCAATAATCTATGTGCCATGATTTTTTTTATTATCTGTTTTTTTACTATAAAGCATGAATAAAAATATAAACGCTTATTAAATTCTCTTTAATATTTGATTAAATCCAATTTAAATTAATTGTTTTTATTCCTCCATATTTTTGCCAACCGCCATACGTCTTCTATCGAGAATGTACTTGTATGCTAACGGGATTCATTTGGAGAAAAGACGCTTTGATACACATTCATTCATGCATCATCCATCAAAGGCATCGAAGGAATTTGAGACTGGTTGTGGCGTCTTGTAAAGGAATTCAATTGAGCGTAATTGCAGAATGGATGAAATCAATGATTTCTTTGATTTCTCCAAAGATTTCGAAAAGAAAACTGTGCCTCGAGGCTGTGTATCAGGTTCAGCTTTGGCAACAGCCGGCAAACCGCAGGAATCGAAATCGGCATTTGGTAAACGGGACTATGTTGGGACATCATATGCAAAAACATTGGTGGAATTGGAATGTTTGAAGCTGGATGAGGTAAGGTGGTGTGGTGATGATGATGGTGTGACCAAAAATTCATATTTTTAATTTAAAATTAGCTGGATTTAAATAAAAGCCGCCATACCGAGGCTCACAGTACAGTGGCTTCATCCTGTATGGATGATTTAGAGCCGTTATCTAGTGAATCGGAAAATGAAGATGACGATAGTCCCAGAGGTAGACGTCCAGATGATGGAATTTATGATCGTTATCCTTTCGATTTAAATCGTAATGAATCGTTGCCGATTTATGATAAACGTGATGAAATCGTGGAAATGATACGCACCAATCCAGTGGTAATTTTGGAAGGTGATACAGGATGTGGTAAAACAACACAGGTGGGTATTGCTCTGCTACAGTTGTTAATTAACAGATTTATATTAAGTTTTATAAATGTTTAATCCATGGAAATTTTCCAAAATTGTTCCTTGGGAAATGCGGCCGAAATCGTTTATAACGGCATATATTTCAACGACACATCAGTTATAATGATCGTATCAAAAAGACCCAAGAAAAGTTCTGCCCTTTATTTGATATCGCTTATAACGACCAATGTCCCGGTCCATTCACTGTCGTTATCAGTGATTTTTCGTCTATATTTCAATTTTTTTTTATCTTCATTTAGGTACCCCAGTATATCCTTGATGATGCCTATACTCGACGGGAGTACTGTAAAATTGTGGTTACCCAACCAAGACGTATTGCAGCCATAACTATAGCACGTCGGGTATGCCAAGAACGTAAATGGCAGGAGGGTACACTTGTTGGTTATCAGGTAAGATAGTATTTTGAATTCCAGTTGGTCGATATTTAAATTTGATTTCACATTTAGGTTGGCCTTCATGCCAATTTGAGTGAGGATACACGTCTGCTGTATTGCACCACTGGTGTGTTGTTACAGAAACTTGTAAGGGAAAAATCTTTAGGTCACTTTACACACATCATATTGGATGAGGTCCATGAAAGAGATCAAGAAATGGATTTTCTTTTAATTGTTGTACGACGTTTACTGGCCACCACATCAAAACATGTTAAAATTATTCTAATGTCGGCAACCATTAATACACATGAGGTGAGTTTTGAGATTCAATGCTTCTCTATTTTCCCTATTATTTAAGATGGAATTGGAAAAATATATATTTTTCTTTTCTATTTTAGTTTTCCAATTATTTTCGTATACGACGAGAACCTGCACCAATTATTAAGGCAGATTCTCGTAGACTGTATAAAGTCAGTGAATTTTACTTGTGTGAATTGGGACGTATTAATAACTCGGTAAGTAAACCAATTTTACTTGTCTTAATTATAATTTATAAATTCTTTTTTTTTAAGAATATACAAATTGATTCAGCTGAACCTGGAATCTCAAATGAAATGTATGGTATTGCTTTGAAGCTGATCTATGTTATAGATAATATTGAAAAACATGAAGCACCAAATGCTTCATATAAAACATCAATATTAATATTTTTACCGGGTATCAATGAAATTGATAAAATGTGTCGTCTAATAGAAGACATCAACGACATTGATGAGTATGCTATATAACTTATTTAATTTATTGAAAAGAATAATAAATACATTTCTTATTTTTCCAGTAATACAATAAAACTAAGTCCCATACGTTTACATTCGCTTATATCACCCGATGAACAATTGAAAATATTTCATCAAGCACCACCCGGATATCGTAAGGTTATATTATCAACAAATATTGCTGAGAGTTCTGTTACTGTACCTGATGTAAAATATGGTAAAACTATTATATAAACTTTTAATTTTAATAATTGTAATTGTATATTTTTTGTCTTGTTTTGCAGTAATTGATTTTTGCCTTACCAAATCATTGGTAACCGATTCGGCATCAAATTTCTCTTGCTTACAATTACATTGGGCATCTAAGGCAAATTGTCGTCAACGTTCCGGTCGTGCGGGACGTGTAATGAATGGTCGTGTTTATCGTTTAGTACCACGCTATCATTATGATGTATGTAAAGATTTTATTTACACAATTTATAGCTTAGTGTTTGCACCAAATGGAAACTATTTTTAAAATCAATTGGTTGCATAGGGATCTGTGAATTCAACTTCTTAATTTTCAAAGTAATATACAACCAATTTCCAATTCCCGATATATTTTTTTATTTATGCATGCACCTTTCCCAAGTTAATATCTGACCAACTTCCAATCACCAATAACAAATTCGTTCATATATTTACAGAATTGCATGCATGATTATAGTGTACCGGAAATGTTACGTTGCCCCTTAGAAAATGTTGTCTTGCGCGCCAAACTTTTAGATATGGGACCACCACCAGATATTCTCGGTTTGGCCATGAATCCACCAAATCTAAGTGATATCCATAATACAATATTAATGTTAAAAGAATTGGGTGCATTGTATATGACTGTAAATGGTACATATTCGGTGCAAGATGGCGATATTAGTTTTATGGGCCGTATTATGGCCGCATTACCATTAGATGTACGTCTAAGTCGTCTTATTGTTTTGGGTTATATTTTTGGTGTGTTGGATGATGCTGTTATTATGGGTAAGTAAATGTTTTACGGGCAAGAAATTTAACTGGGGTCAAATTATGAGTTTCTATATCGAGTTGATTCTATCGAGATCAAACATGGCATGACCGTATCAGATACCGAATCTCATAAATTGACCCCTGATTTATTACCTGTTTTACGTTTATTTTAATTCCTGACTTATAAAAAAGTATGTATTATTGGTAATATCTTGTGTTTTTTAGCTGCTGGCTTGAGTGTTCGCTCAGTCTTTCAATTTCAATCGAAAACACCACAAAGTGATTGCGAGGCCTATATCAAAAAGTTGTCATTTGCAGATGGTTCTGGCTCAGATCTATTTGCCATTTTAAAGGCCTATAAGGTATGTTTCGCTAACAATGATTTTTGTTCTAATAATAATTTTCTAAAAATACCCAGCTCTGGTTATCAATGTGCGAACAAAATAATTTACGTGATGATGATGCACAATATGCCTGGGCAAATCGTTGTTATCTGAATATACGTTCTTTAAAAGAAATGCATTTGCTACGACAAGAGATTCAAGAACGTTTAGATGGTTTTAATTTGAAGACTAGAAATTCCCATCAACATGTTCATTGGATGGATCGAGAAAAAACAACAATATTAAAGATTGTTATTGCCGGTGCATTTTATCCGAATTATTTTACACGCTCAGCCTTAAATGATACAGATCGTGAACGTGGTCTCTATCATATATTGTGTGGCAATGATCCTTGTAGTACGGTTTATTTTACCAATTTCAATACAAAACATATTGGTCAGCTGTATTCGCAATATATTAAAGATTTATTTCGTGATTTGGAAATACCACCTCAGGATATTGAAGTTCGTTTTCAAGCCGGATCAGAAAAGGTATTGGTTACCTTCAAAAATGATTTGGAAAAAGACTATGATGAGAGTAGTAAACGTTTGAAGGTACCGGGTCGTGTTCGCCCTGAAGTTTATAAAGCCATACGTATGCGTATGTCGAAAATGCGTACTGTTATCAATGTTATGGAGTGAGTTGTTTGGTTGTCATTTATCTTAAAATTGTGATTATTTGAATTTTCTAATATTTTGTAGTCCCCGCTTGGCTGCGAAATATGCCGAGGACAAGGGTTATGGTGCCATGATAGATGGTGTTTGGCAACCGCTGAAAAATCAATTGAAACATCCGGATTTGTATGTGCTGCCTTCGGTGTTCCAAAAGAAGTTAAAGGGTCGTATCACACATGTATGTATTGCGGAAATTTTATATGAATATACAGATTTTTATACGTTTTTTTTCGGTTTTGTATAGAAAGTCCTTTTGTTCTTCTAAAAGAGGACCATTTTTTCTTTCATACGAAACCTTTTTGTATATTTATCATATCGGTTTTTATTAAAGGACATTCTGATCTCAATATATATTTTCAAAATACACAATACTAAAATATATAATTTTTTATTTTCATTCCTTTTACCTTTACGCAGATTGAGAATTGCAGTAAATTTTTCTTCCTTCCTATTGCTGAAAAGAATCGTTTCAATGAGATGCTTGATATTTTGAATAATGACCAAAAATTAGATGCAGCACGCTTTCAGACTCCAGCTGAGGTGGCAAAAGGCATGATTTTATTGGCACCTCTCAGTGATCAGTATCAAAGGGCAATGGTTTTGAAAATCTCTACAGCTGCAGCACTTCAATTTAAGGTATTTTGTAAAATGATAATAAATTTCTTTAAAAATGTGTGTATGTCTCATATCCCTTTTTCAGGTCCTCTTCATTGATGTTGGCAGTACGGCATTTGTACGTTTCGAACAATTGCGATTCTTGTGGCTAGAAATTGCTTCAATGGCCGAAATACCACCACGCATATTTGAGTGTCGTTTGGCCATGATTGAACCATCTACTGTGCGCTCACCCAATGGTAAATGGTCGGAAGAAACTAAGGAACTTTTGGAAGAATTTGCCGATGCTGGCAATGTGGAAATTGAAATATTCTCTGTGGTGGAGGCAGTGGCCAATGTAATTATTAACATTGGTAATACTACATTCAACGATATATTGGTGGAAAGGAAGTTGGCCAGAAGTTCCGATGAGAATTATCTGTCAAAGGTAAGGACGAAATGAATTTATGATGCTTGTTTAAAAAAAAATATATATATATTTTTTTTTGGGTCCTTATCATTACAGACTGACCATAATTACCGTCAACGACAACAGGCCTTGGCCAATCGTTACCTGGACGAAGATCATACGCGTCAAAATGAAGTATATCTAAGTTCAATTTTACCCAAAAAGGAAAAAGATATACCACCACCACCGCTGACAATGTGTAATAAAATGATAAGACTGCGTGGCCCCTTCTCACCGCTCGAATCGAAAATATTTTCCACCGTACGAGCTGGTTCATGGAAAAGTGTTGAAATTGAAAGGGATTCGGTAAATTCAGTATTACTTGATACAGATCCTCAAGATGTTCATGAACGATTGTATGTGGCGGCTGGTGTTACGGCCACACAATCAGGTGATACAATTGTGGCCCGGGCAACAAATCTAATGCCTAATATTCATGGTTTTGGTGCTCTCATGACAATGCTATTTTGTCCAACAATGCAAATAAAACGCAATAGTAGTTGTACAAAATATGTTGCTATATTGGCGGGATTGGGTTATAATCCCACCACCTATAAACCACTGTATGCCGAACATGATGTTGTGCTCAATTTGGATGTGGAAATTAAAACGGAAGATTTTGAAATGGTAGGTGTTGGCAGGGCTGCATTTAGGATATTTTTAGTATTGTAAAAGAGGACCATTTGGTTTTCAAAACAAAAGTTTGGTCTTATAGACGATTTTTTGCTTTATATAACAATGCTTTATGGTCTTCTGAGAATATTTTATTTCAAATATATTTTAAATTTGAATTACCTTTTGATTTTCCAAAATAAAGTAAGTTAATTTGCATTACAGATCAATCAGTTGCGTTATTGCATGGATTCACTACTCTTCACCGATATCGGAGAGGAAAGACCAATCATACTCCCCAAACAAATTGGTGATTTACAGGCGAAAATCAAACAACTTATTATTAAGTATGCATAAATATAAACATAAATTCAAATACAATTTCACTTAATTATCTATAAATCTCCTCCATCTTCAGGTTACTGAGTAAAAATCGCAAATATATTGAAACACATGTCAGCGAAAATGATAATATTTGGCAAGAACATGATAGCAGTGAAATATTAGAAACAGTTGCTGTTCTAGGTGATCGTTCGTTATTCCCCATGTTGCCGGCATTGGTGTTGCATGATGAACAATATGATAAAATACAATCACTGCTATTGCATTGTCAAGAATTGCATAATTTGGCACAATTGTAAGTTGTTTTTTGAGGAATGTTTTGTATTTTAATTTATTTTTTATTTTTAATGTTTTTGTTTTCCTTACTCTTTTTTTTGTCCAGTGGTGATACTGTCAAGCCTTTAACATGCCGTTTGTGTAATCAATATTTGGAAAATGTTGTACAAATACGCATACATTTGTTATCGCAGCTACATCGTGATGGTGAATATCAAATACGCTATAAGTCAAACAAGTGAGATGCAAGAATTGTTTTGAAAACCAAAGAATACAACAATTTTTTATGGACTCCTATTTTTTTATTTAGTTTTAAGTGTCATTGAAATGAATTTCCTTTTATTTTTTTAATGTTTTGATACTGATGTATTATTGCAATATCTTTTAAAAAGATAACTACTTTTGAATAAAAATTAACCATATTAAATGCTAAATACTATGTGGTCTATAAAGCATTCTCTTTTGGCACCTCTCCACAGATGGTCAACTCTTTGATAAAAACATATACCTCATATAAAGCGAAATAATTCCGATATATACCTTTTGCTTGTTTTTTATGCCTGGCAAAGAATTTCCTTCTTTTTATTTAAAGCCAAAAATTTATTTGTATTTGTTGTTGTTAATCATTAACTCTATAGCTCTTATATTAGCTTTGGTTTACAATAATGTTGTTTAATCAAACAATGTTTTTTTATATAATTAAAAAATACAATCTTAAATGAAAAGGGAAAAATTAAAACGTAACTTTAAAGAAAAAATTATAGAATGCAAATTATTTTGTTAAAAAAAAACACGAAACTCCTTGTGGAAATTAGTCGAGTTATGCACACAGAGTATAATTGCGCATACTGTTCAACGGTTTACTGCAAAGGCCACACATTTTATTCTTGTACACGGAGAATATTTCCAAATTTAATATATTCAACATATCAAATTGTATGGTGGAGGGCATCAAATTGTTTTCCACAATTAGAATATTTTGTTCGTTGACTTCGACCCTGGAAAAAAGGAAGAGAAACAACAAATTAGTATTTGATAAAAAAAAAGTATCAAAAGAAAGATACGCAGACTTTTAGGCCTCTTTATTGGGGATTTTTTCATGGAGAAGGCCTGAAAAGGCCTTTCGGTCTATTCTTTGATAAAGCATTTCAGCCTTCCAAAAGAAGTTATATTTGGTCTTTTAAAAGAAGTCTTTTGGTCCCCTATTTCTTATAGGTCTTCAATAAGACGACCTCTTTTGAGGAGCATTTTTGATCTCTCGAGAGAAGGCCTGAACGAAGACCTTTTGGCCTTTTATAAGAAGACATTGGGGATTTCTTTGATAAGGCATTTCGGACTTCCAAAGGAAGGTATATTTGGTCTTCTAAAAGAAGACTTTTAGTCCTCTTTTTCTTATAGGTCTTCAATAAGACGACCTTTATTTCTCAATAAGATGGCATTTTAATCTTCTATATGAAATCCTATTTGACATGCCCTATTTGGAAATCCAAGGTAGACGTTTTGGTCTCCTAAAAGAAGACGGTTTAGTCCTCTATTTATTATTGGTACTCAATAAGACGACCTTTTGTTTCTCAATAAGAAGACTTTTTAGTCTTCTATATGAAAACTTTTTTGGCCTTTTATAAAAAATCCTTTTCGGTCTTCTATAAGACTTCTAAAGAAGGACCATTGTAGGAATACCTCTTTAGTCTTTCAGAACAACACCTCTTTGCTTTTCTATAAGAAGTCCCTTTTGGTCTTCTATGAGAAGCCCTTCTGTATCGTCTTTAAGAAGACATTTGGGACTTCTTTGAAATAACGGCGAGATCTTCATTGAGAAGGCGATAGGGTGTTCTTGAAGGATTTTGGAACCACATTGTTTTTAAATAAGAAGACCACTTTGGTCTCCTATATGTAGACCCCTTTGGTCTTCCATAAGAAGACCTCTTTGGAATTCTTTAAGAAGGTAGAAGATTCTTGTCTTCTACCTGAAGTCCTTTTGATCTTCTATATAAGGACTTTTTAGTCTTCTACAGGAAGATCTATTTGGTCTTCTATAAGAAGACCTCATTTGTCTTCATTTTACCCCACAAAAATACTTACCTAAAATCAAATTTATTTCCTTCCTCCGGATATTGATAGGGTTTCTCTCGTACATTAACGATTTTCTCATTATCATTGAGGGTAATCAAAACGGGTGTCTTATCATCGGTACTGTTCGTTGATTTAAATGTGAAATAATTCTCTCCAATATAAACCCGCAAACCATAATTGGAACTTAAACTATTCTCAAAGTTGGGCATTAGGAATATGGCCATTTCACGCAAAGGACTACAATCGGCAGCCAGTAGGGTCTGACAATTTGCCGCTTTTGTCACTTTGTGATAGTCAGCCAAATCGATAAGATAATCATCGAAACTATTCACCATACCATTGATGACGGAACAGGAACCTAAAAATAAAAACAAATTTAAACAATTTTCAATTTTTATTTCCAGAGACCGACTTACGTTTAACACCCGAATCGTAGAGTATTTCATGTGATGCATCATATTTCGAGTCCAATTTCTGTATAAATGGTATATGATAAATCCTGCGATGCACCCCATTAACTTCAATGGTTAACCAGAAATGATCGTTGGGTAAATTAATGGACAGGTGAATCTCTTTGCTCATATTCAAACGTTCGACTTTGTCATGGGAGAAGGAGGATACAAAATGATCCAAACGGCTGGACCATAAGTCAAACCAATCGGGCATCTGGAAAGGGTAAAATGAAATAATTTTAAAATCAATAACAAATTAAAATTAAACTACGTTTACATTCATGTAACTTATCTTAAATCTCTTTTAGACATAATATTGAAGGATGAAAACCCATAACCCCACTTAGGGGAAGGGTTCCCCTTTCCCGTTTACTTACATTATTAAATTGCACATCCATATCATATTTGGTAACCGATGTAAAGTTCTCGAAATTACTTCGTTTACAATATTTCGAGGTGGGTATTGGTGTGAATTTTAATACTTCTTTGGGACAAAAACCGGTATCTGTTAAGGGATTATCAGACAGTAGGAATTCACGGGCACGATCCGAGGGCTAAAACAAGAAAATAACAAAAACAAGCAATTAAATCATGGACCCAATAATTCAAAATAAAAAAAATAGTAACTTACCCCAGCTCTACTATTAAATGTAATACTGGAACCTTCAACAGGACACTGATTGTCGGTGGTGGCATTGCCGAATGTTATAGAACCCATTAAGGTGTGAGGACGTTTGGTGAACACCAAGGGAGCATAGGTGACATTGATGCAGGCCTGGAAAAAAGTAGAAAAATATAATTTTAATTCGATATTCATTTAGGAATAATATGATATTCTCTAAGGACTTCTTAATGAAGACCAAAGGGTCTTACTATAAAAAAGTCTTCTTATATCAGAATTATTGGGGTTCTTAGATTAGACAAATAGGTGGTTTTATAGAACTGACAATTGTCCAACATCTTTATATTGAAATACCACATATTATTTATAGATAACCAAAAGGTTCACTTTTAGAAGTCCAGTACGTCTTCTAATAGAAGATATACATTTATTCATTGCAAAGAGAATAGGTTTTGTAGAGGAAAGCTTTAGCTCAACTTAGCTGAATACTATTTTATGTAGAAAGGTTGTAATTTAGCTTAGATGAATACAGTTTTATGTAGAAAAATCGTAATTCAGCTTAGCTGAATAGAGTTTTTTTTATAGAAAACCCGTACGCTGAATACTAAATACAGTGATATAAAAAAAATTTTTAATTATATATAGCTGAATACAGTTTCATGTAAAAAAATGGTAATTCAGCTAAGCGAAATATATATTTTATGTAGACAAATTAAAATTCAGCTTTGCTGAATACATTTTATGTAGAATAAAATTTAATTCAGCTTCGCTGAATACAGTTTTATGTATAAAAATTGAATCCATTTTTTTTGTAGGCAAATGTTTATTCAGCTTCTAATATTAAAATTAAAATTTCTTCATAAGAATGATAATAGGTTTTGTAGAGGAAAACTTTAGTTCAGCTTAGCTGAATACAGTTTAATGTATAAAGATTGAAATTAAGCTTAGCTGACTAGAGTTTTATGTAGAATATGTAGTAGTTCAGCTAAGCTGAATACAGTTCTAGGTAGAAAAATCGTAATTCAGCTTAGCTGAATAGCGTTTTAAGTAGAAAAATGTTAATTCTGTTTAGCTGAATACAGTTATATGTAGAAAAATTGTATATTATCTTAGCTGAATAGAGTTTTGCATAGAAAAATGTCAATCCAGTTTAGCTGAATACAATTTTATGGACACAATTTTTAATTCAGCTAAGCTAGATATATCTTTATGTTAAAAAATTTTAATTCATCTTCGCTAAATACAGTTATATGCAGAAAAAATTTCAATTCAGCGTAGCTGAATACGATTTTAAATATAGAAAAATGACAATTCAGCTAAGCTAAATATATTTTTATGCAGTAAAATGGTAATTCAGCTTAGCTGAATATTGTTTTCAAAACTAAAATTTCTTTTCAGCTTAACTGAATACAATTTTCTATAGATAAACTTCTATTTAGCTAAGCTAAGTAACGCTTTCTATAGGAAATTTTCAATTCAGTTTAGGTAAATAAAACTTTCTTTGGGGAAACGTAAATTAAGCCAAGCTAAAAACAATACCCTGTAGCAAAATTTCAATTTAGCTAAGGTGAATACAGTTTTTTCTTGGAAAAATTCAATTTGGCTTTGCTAAATAGAATTTTCTATGGAAAAGCTTCAATTCAGCTAAGCTGAATAAAGTTTGTCAGAGGAAAATTTACTTCCAGTATAGCAGAATACAATTTATAGGAAAAATTTAAATTCAGCTTCGTTAAATACAGTTTTCTTGATTTGAATACAGTTTTATATAAGGAAATTTCAATTAAACTTAGCTAAATACATGTTTCTAAGGGAATTCTATATGGAAAATAAAATGTAGGTTTGCTGAATATAGGTTTCCATAAAAAAACGTCAATTCAGGATAGCTGAATACCGTTTTCTATGGAAAAACTTTAAATCAGCATAACTTGTTCTATGTAAAAACTTTAATTCACCTTAGCTGAATACAAAAATACTATGATGTAGCTAAGTTGAATATAGTTTCCTACATCCAAACATTAATACAGCATAGCTGACTACTGTTTCCGTTGGTAAAAGTTATTCTTTAGCCGTGATCATTTAAATACAAATAGAAATCATTGAAATGCAAGACTTTTTATACCAAACAATATGTGATAGTGTTGGTTTCTATTTACTACAACAACAAAAACAAAAAAATCAAGAACAGAAAACCCTGCAAGTAACTTAAACGGAAATCACAGACATGACGACCATAACTAGATTCTTCAACAGGAGCGTTGCGGTAGCCGGGGGAAACCAAAGGCCTTAGTCGTTGTCTTCTTCTTGAGAATGGACATTTTTAGGTTAATTCAAAGTTAAATTGTTTTTTAGCATATGTAAGTATGTACATACGTATGTCAGTTCAAAGGATTTAGGCCACAAACAGATAGACATTGTAACAGTAGTCTACATTTCAAATCACCATGACACTAATAAGGACAAAAACGCACACAGAAACGCTCACTTTGGAAAAAATAACTGAATAAAAAAAAAACTACAATGCCATGGTGGCGAGTAGCATGAAAAAAAGTACGCCTACATAAGTATAATAATAAAAAAAATAACAACAACAATGACAAACAACACGATATACTTATAAATTTATTGTACATATTTATGTGAATGAATGAAAACTATATTTATGGAACAGTGGGCCGGAGAATATCTGATCGTGATAGCTGCATGCAGTTTTCTATGGAAAAATTTCTATTCAGCTTGGCTGAATAAATTTTATTCTTAAGAAAAACCTTAATAAGCTGAAACTTCAATTCATCTTAGCTGAATAAAATTTTCTTTATGAAAACTTCCTTTCAGCTCAACTGAATACCATTTTCTATAGGAAAACTTCCATTCAGCTTAGCTGAATACCATTTTCTATAGGAAGACTTCCATTCAGCTTAATTGAATGCCGTTTTCTATTGGAAAACTTCAATTCAGCTTAGCTGAACACCATTTTCTATAAGAAAATTTCCATTCAGTTTAGCTGAATACCGTTAAGAAGAAAACATCCCTTCAGCTTAGCTGAATACAGTTTACTATAAGAAAACTTCCACTTTCTTTCTTTACAACTTCAACGCAGTATAATTTTTATTTGGTAACCGTTAATTTAAATCAATTCAGCTTTGTAAAAACAGCTTTCTTTAGAAAAACTTCCAGCTGAATACAATTTTCTACAGAAAAACTTCCAGCTGAATACAGTTTTCTATAGAAAAACTTCAATTTATCCCTGCTGAATGCAATTTTCAATAGAAAAACATCAATTTAGTTCAGCTGAATATAACTTTTTATAGTAAAACTTTAATTCAGATTAGCTGAATACAATTTTCTATGGTCAAACATCATTAAGTTTAGGGGAATAACATTTACCGTAGAAAATCGGTAATTCAACTTGCCTACTATACGAAAATGTCAATTTAGTTTAGCTGAATACAATTTCAATTTAGGTAAGCTCTATACATTTTTCTATAAGAAAACATTAATTCAGCAACTATACCCAGCTAATTTTTATTGAATTATTTTAATTCAGTTTGACTGAATTTAATTTTCTTAATAATTCAACTTAGCTGAATTCAATATTTTAAATTAAATATTTAATTCAGCGCAATTACATACCGCTTTCTTTATGAAAACTTTTATTCAGCTTAGCTGAATACAATTTTATGTAGTTAAATTTCAATTTAGGTAAGCTGTATACATTTTTCTATAGGAAAACATTAATTCAGGACCTATACCCAGCTAGTTTTTATTGAATTATTCTAATTCCGTTTAACTGAATACAATTTTCTTTAAGAAACCCTTTAATTAAACTCAGCTGAATTCAATTTTCCAAAGGAAAACTTTAATTCAGCTAAGTTACATACCGTTTTCTTTATGAAAATTTCTATTCAGCTTAGCTGAATATACATTATTTGGCAAAACTTCTATTCAGCTTAATTAAATAAGGTTTTGTTTGTAGAAATGTTTATTCAGCTTAGCTGGATACCATTTTGATTGCAGAAACTTTGACTGAATCCAATTTTCTTAGGAAAACCTTTAATTCAATTCAGCTGAATTCAATTTTCTGAAGAAAATTTTTTAATTCAGGTCAATTAAATACCGTTTTCTGAAAACTTCTATTCAGCTTAGCTAAATATACTAACTATATCTTGGAAAACTTTTACTCAGCTTAGCTGCATATACTATATACTTGGAAAACTTCTATTCAGCTTTGCTGAATATACTTTATTTTGGAAAACTTCCATTCAGCTTAGTTGAATAAAGTGTTCTTTTGGAATATGTTAACTCAGCATAGCTGAATAATTTTTTTATTATAGAAACCTCAATTCAGCATAGCGGAATTTCGTCTTCTTTGATAAAACTTAAACTCAGCTTGGCTGAATGTCATTTTCTTAAGAGAAACTTTAATTCAGCATAGCGGAGTACAATTTTCTGTTGCCGAACTTCAATTTAATTGGGGAAAAAAATAATTCACCGTTGCTGAACACTGTTTTCTTTAAGAAAAACTTTCATTCAGCTTAGCTGAATAGCAGTTGCTTTGTGAAAACCAACCATTCCGCCTAGCAGAATTCTATATTCTATAATAAAACTACAATTCAACTCAGCTGAATTCCTTATATTACAATCCTGTCCACTGTCCACAGTGAAAATCCCCACAACCCCTTTCCACCCAGCACATTATGGGGCTTACAACCCATAGAGAGTACCCCACAAATGAATGCCATCGAAATAATTGCAACTATGGTTGTTGTTACAACAATAGATACCAACCAAGAAAATAATAAAAAAAAAGACAACAACATCAACAATCAACCGCATGTTTGCTTTCCTGCTATCCACCTAGCCATCCTCGTGTGATTGCAAGGAACGAACGGACGAACGAACAACTGAGCGAGCTTCTGACATTAACAACAGCTTGGCCTAAACCAAACAGTTGTAGTGAACTTGCCACAACGTTCAAAACACGAAGTGTGCGGCTGGCATTTATTTATGTTTTTCGTATCGTTTAAGTGATTTCGAATTTTTCCACTAGAAATTATGAATGGGATTTTGAAAGTAGTGAAGTGAAAACACACACACACACACAAGAGACAAAGAGGAAGTAACAAAACACGGAGAAACGCACAATACAAATCCGACCGTCCGTAACCATCAACAACCAATCAACCAGCCAAGTCAACCAGGCATTGCAACAGAGAAATTAAGGACGTTTGATCAATAGTTTTCAATTAAATATTTTCAAGGGAACTCGAGGACAGCTGAATTACTTTTTTCCAACAAAGTAACAAGTGCCGTAATTGGAAAACAATTTTGAAAAAAAAAATATTTTAGTAATTTTGAAATTGAAATAAATTGGAAAAAATGTCCTCGGTAAGTTTCCTATTATTTTATTTTTTTTTTTTCAAAAAATTAATAAAAGTCTTTCGTTTCTTTTTAGATTGAATCAAAACGTGTCCAATATCGAAAATATTTGGAACGTGCCGGGGTCATTGATGCCCTCAGCAAGGCCTTAATCAAATTGTATGAGGAACAAAATAAACCCGAAGATGCTATACGCTTCGTTAGGAAATTTATGTGTGAATCATGTCCTGATGATACCCAGTTCGATACCATGAAAGCAGATTTGGAAGAGGCCAATAAGACTATTGTAAAATTGGAACAAGATTTAGAGCGACTACGATCAAAAATGTAAGTACATAATTTGAATAAGATAAGATTATCTATAGAGAGATAAGATTGTCTATAGATAAATTATAAATTATATAGATAAATTATCCACATTATCTACAGAACTTAAATCAGCTCCCTTCCTCTATCTATCTTCCTCACTCTCTTCCTTTATCAATCTTTTTTCAGTAAAAAATCCCCCGAAGAGGTAGCCGAACTACTCGAAGAAGGCTTTAAGCAACTCACAGAGGATGAAGAACATGCTGTCTCTCTTCTACGGAAATATTTAACCCGTGAAATTTTAGATGAATATAAATCTGTATTCACTGCGGCCCCCCTGGAATCATCCCTCTTGGATTGTGTTCAATCTGGTTTCAATCATCACGATTCATCGTGTGGTGTCTATGCAGCCGATCCTGAATGTTATGATACCTATACGAAATTATTCGATCCTTTGATACGTGATTATCATGGCCAACTGGATAATGATAAGGAACAAATACATCCTGATACCGATTTTGGTAATGCCGATGAAATTGAAAATTTAGATCCCGAAAGGAAATATATTAAATCGACGAGGATACGTATTGCTAGAAATATTGAAGGATATCCCTATTTTACGAAATTGAGTGAAAAACAATTTAATGAAATCGAACAGAAGGTGAAGGATGCCACCGAATCATTTGATGGCGAATTGACGGGAGCCTATTTTAGTATGGAAGATATTCCCGCCGAGACACAGGCGGAAATGGTGGCACGTCATATTTTGTTTAAACGCGGTGATGCCTATCTACAATCGGCTGGTTGTTATCGTTTTTGGCCAATTGGTCGTGGTATATATCACAATCCGTCGGAGACATTTTTGATATGGGTCAATGAGGAGGATCATTTGCGTATTATATCAATGTCCAAGTGTGGAGATTTGGGTGAGTCAGAGAGATTTCACTCAACAGAGAGTGAGGAAGAAGATTTTAATCGGTTTTCTACTTAATAGGTGATGTCTACAATCGTTTGATTAAGGGCCTTCAGGAATTAGAGAAAACCCTCACATTTGGGCGCCATCCACGCTATGGTACATTGACGGCATGTCCAACAAATTTGGGTACAACTCTAAGAGCATCGGTGCACATACGTTTGCCTTTACTCTCTAAGGATGAGGAACGTTTGAAAACATTGGCCAATGAATTGCATTTACAAATTCGTGGTACCGGAGGAGAACATACCTCAATTGTCGATGGTGTAATGGATATTTCCAATCGAAGACGTTTGGGTTTTACCGAATTTGAATTAGTCAAATCACTACAAGAGGGTATTATTACACTAATCAAGGCCGAACAAGAACTGGAAGCCAAGGAATAGTTGGAAAATCAACTTCGAACTTACATTTAGGCTCGGGTTTATCGATTTTTTTTATGTTCTTAGATAAATTATATGAACTTTCCTTTTTTGGTTAAAAATAAATTTTTGATTTCAAAAGGAAATATAAAAAATCTCTCTGCAAGGTATACCATAAATGTTCAGAAAGGGACCTATCCTAATTTATTTCCTTTTATAAATACTCTCTCCAGCACCACTCTCATGTGGGAGTTCTCTTTAAGTGATAGTGATTACTCTCCCACTTACCTTCCAGTCTTTAGGTTCCGTCGATGCGGCATTCGAACCCTTTGCCACAGCGGTACGCTGAACATTACCGGCAATATTAAACCATGTGGTTTTCTTTGATGACTCCACATCCATATCTATGATCCATTTATGCAGATCTTGATCCTGATGTTGATCATCGGTGTGTTGAAGAGTGAAGTTAATGTGACGCAGAGATTGGTCATGGGATTTCAATTCTTCAGTACTGCAAATGGCACCCTCAATCTGGAAAAGAGTTTTTTTTTATAAAAAAAAGCTCTCTTTGTAAAAATATATATTCTCTCTCTTTCTTACCTTGGTAAATTTATCATTCGATATTAACATGGTGAAATTACGATCATGACCCAAATGTATCGAGCTCAACTGGGCCACACCGAAGACATACATCAGGAAGTTGATAATCATGTTGCGCGAAAAGCCACTGCAATATTAATGAAGGAAAAATGGTAAAGGATATTGTCAAGGTTAGGGGAGTTCAAATACTTACTTCTCCATGAATTCCGATTTCACCAACATACCACGATATTTGTTCAGTTCATTCAAATTGGTATTGATCACAATAGACATGCCCAAATCTTCCATGTCGTATTTGAATAATTGGAACTGAAATGAGAGGGAGAGAACATAAACAATAAATAAGTTACGGTACATATTGGACGAGCTGAATGGCCAGGGATATTTTATTTATTATATTTAAATGAGGTGTAAATTAGGGCAGCGAGTCATTTATAGACGAGCTGGTAATGTATACAGAAGAGTTAAAGCGAAGAGTCCTATAGACGACCTAAAGCAGGTTGCCTCTATAGATGAGCTGAAGTAGGGGGCTTCAATAGACGAGCTACATGTCCAGCGAGTCTCCGTATACGGGCTGAAACAGGGTATTTAGCTAAAGCAGAGATTCTCTAGAGAAAAAAGCTGAAAGGCCACAGGTCAAACAATTTTTCGTAGACGAACTGAAGGTTAGTGTAGAAGAGCTTAAAGTCAGGGACCATTTCATAGGCAACTTGAAAGTCAGAAGGTAAATACATCATACATTATTACCTCAATGTACAGGGAGACTTTCATATGCGAGCTGAAGAACAAAGGAGTTTTTTTATATAAGATCCGAACTACCAGAAAGTCTTTAGAGATGAGATGAATTGAGATGGATTCTTTCATAGGCTAGCTTATCAGAGAGTATTTCATAGTTGAAAGGCCAGGGAGTCTGTTATAGAGTTGATGATCCACGGAGACTCTCATATGTCTGCTAAAGGTTCTGGAAGTATTTCATAGGCAAGTTAGAAG
The DNA here is from genome assembly GCF_032173495.1 of Musca vetustissima. Lineage (NCBI taxonomy): Eukaryota > Metazoa > Arthropoda > Insecta > Diptera > Muscidae > Musca > Musca vetustissima. The sequence continues at coordinate 81,876 of NW_026879459.1, forward strand.
TCAGAGGGACTTTCACAAGTGAGCTGGAGGTTCAGGGAGACTTTCATATGTGAAGAACGAAGGAGTCATTAGAGAAGAGCTGGAGGACCAGAGAACCTTTATTGATGAATTGAAGGGTCCGATAATCATTCATAGGCGAACTGAGGAGCGCGGAAGTATATCACAGGCAAACTGAATGTCAGAGAGTCTTACATAGACGAGCTGAAGGTTCAGGGAGCATTTACAGACGAACTGAAAGTCCAGGAAGCCATTCATAGGTTAGCTTAAGGCTCAGGGAGGATTACATAGACGAGCTAAAGGTTCAGGGTGTATTGATTTGCGGACTAAATGTCTAAAAAAGCAATTCATAGAAGAACTTACAGATCAACCGAAGGGCCATAGAGTCTTTCATAGGCGAGCTGAAAGCCCAGGAAATATTTCACAGGCAAATTGAAGGTCAGAGAGTCTTTCTTAGGCGAGCTAAAGGTTAATGGAGTATTTATAGATGAACTAAAATACCAGGAAGCCATTCATAGACTAGCTAAAGGTTCAGGGATGTTTTCATAGACGAACTAAAGTCTCAGAGAGTATTGATTGACGAACTGAAGGCCTAGGAAGCAATTCATGGATGAAATGGATGTCAGGGAGTATTTCATAGACTGAACTGAAGGTCAAGGGAGACTTTCATATGTGAGATAAATAGCGAATAAGGCATTATAGAAGACGTGAGGGACCAGAGAGTCTTTACAGATGAGCTAAAGGCCCTGAGAGTCTTTCATAGGGGAGCTGAAAGCCCATAATGTATTTCACAGGCAATCTGAAGGTCAGAGAGTCTTTTTTAGCCGAGTTATGAATGGCTTCCTGGGCATTCATAGACTAGCTAAAAGCTCAGGGAGTATTTATTGACGAACTTAAGGTATAGGAAGCATGCAGTCAGGGAATGTTTTATAGACGAACTGGAGGTCCAGGGAGACGTGAGGTAAGTAACAAAGAAGTCATTATATAAGAGCTGAGGCTCCAGAGAGTCTTTACAGATGAACTGAAGCTGGCAGTCAGGTAGTAGAAGTGTTTATAGGGGATATTAAGGTTCAAATAGGCTATTATAGGTCAAGGGAGTCGTTATAGATGAATTGAAGATCAATGAAGTTTTTAATAGATGAGCTAATGACCAAATTGTGTTAAAGATCAATCAAAGGTACACGGGAACTGAACTGAAGGTGTAGACCAGGTAGCATTTAATAGGCGAGAATTAGAGAAGGAATGGGAGCTTTCATCGACAAAATGAATTTTTGGGGAATTCATATGGAATCACGGCTTCATAGAAGACTTTATATCGTATAAGTATCATTTGAAGGGTGCGGGAGTCTCTGTAGGCGAGCTAACGAAGTCTGTCTTAAACGAGCTGAGGATCGATGAGTTTTTCATAAACGAGATATAAGCTAGGGAATGTTTTATACATTAAATGATAAGTTTGGGAGTTTTTAAATGCGAAGCCAGGGAGTTTTGTAGAGGCTAACTGAATAGCAATGATCGCTAAGGTAAAGCGGAAGCATCAGCGAACTTTTCATAAATCATCTCAAGAGTTTGAACGTTTGTAAGCGAGCTTCAGCAAGTTCTTTTTTGTTGAAAATACCAGGCGGTTTTCTTTGGTGGAGAAGTTATGTATGGTTCCAGGGATTTCCTGTGACCAGATGAAGGACCTTATTATGCTCAAATATGTTTTTTTAACCTAGAGCTAAAGGATGAAGCTCCGATTGTATTTTTTTCATACCCACATCTTATATTTAGGAGACGAAGAGGCAGAAGATTACAAAATCTTCTAATTGATTGAAGACCTTGATATATTTTTAAATATTTAAGAAAATTAGATTATCTCATAACTCACCACATCATGATGTCTTTCCGGATACATAATTTCCTCAAAAGGTTCACTAGCCGATTTCGTTATCAATCCCTTCGTTATGGTCACGGAACGTGATTTAAACGATAGACCACTTGTAAGATTTTCTGGTCTCGTAAACGTGTATTCCCAACAGGCACCAGCATAATAATTCACTCTCAAGTAGAGTGGTATATAGATAAGGAAACCTTGTTCACGATTTATTTCATGATCCAAATTTAAGAAGGGGTTATAACTTCGGCTGCGGCATGAAGCATACGATGAATAGCGAGCATCAATTTCCAATGAAGATTGCATAACTTTAGTTTCATGATATTGGGTAATGTTGCCACGTAGCGAGGTGAGTACAGTGGTTTGTAGCAAAACATCTGCGTGAGTACCCAAGACAGTGGGTACAACATATTTAGTCATGAATGGCCAGCGTACTGTTTGCATGTTTATGTGGGAATCTGCGTGAATCAGGAAACTAATGCGATCAATTACTGTAAAAAAATTGAATTTGAATATCTTCTCTTTTATCTTGAAAGGTATGTAAACCTACAATCGTAATAGGTTATCTTCTGGTAGGACCTCTCATTCAAATAGTATGACAAAACGGTCTTGCCTTCCATTTTCAAAATGAACTCCAAATGCAATGGTTTGGTGGCCACAATGGGTGCATCCAAAAGCTTCAGCAAATTTTGTATGTTAATATATTTTTTGGGATCACCATTGATGTTCATGAAGGCCTTGAACAAATTATCCGGTAGACCACGAGCCTTAATATATAACTGTAAACATAAAAAGAGATTTAATCTGGATGTACATTATTTTATGTCTCTTGCAAAACCTACCGCCATTTGTCCAGTAAATTTACCCAAAGCTTCGGTATCAAATTGCAAATAAGCCACCACAGGTAAATCCGATTTAGGATCACCCACCAAAAATGCCTGTAGCATAGCACCAATACCGAATTTCGAATCACGATAATCGAAAATATAATTTCCGGTTACCCAATAACGGGGTTCGGGTTTTTGTGGTAAGTGGCGATGCATATAGGAAAGTAAACGTCTCCTAAAAGAGGAATTGAAATTATTCTTTGTAATTAATGTAATACGTTGGGCGCCATTCTTGTTCTTACAAATTCTGATAGCAGGGATATGTGGTCTCTGAAATACTTGTTATGGTCGTCCTATAGTAATTTATCATATGAGGATCGGTTTCACTTTGTATAATACGATGAATACTTATTAAACGGGCAGCCGTTGGATTGGAGATCAATAGCAAGGTTACAGCGGCCACACGCAGTTCCAAACTGGCATTGCGAGACTCGAAAATGGGCCAATAGATTTCATAGATCTGAAATAAAGAAATTAAATGAAAATTTTGAATAGAATGTAGATATTTTTAAAATAGAAGTAGAGAGGGCAAGCTAAAAATATGGTCATAATATCAGGTCACGTAGAAGGCGAATCTATATAAAAATACAACTCTGCACCCTCAGATTGGGTCAGACAGTCTTTTAGAAATGAGTTGAAGGTCGGAGAGTAGGGAGACTCGTTCATGGAAGAGCCTAAATCCAGGGAGCTCTTCGTGGAGGAGCTGAAGGGTTAGAGAATCTTAATATAATACCTGAAGGAAGCTACCAACTAGGTCTTTTAAAGAAGAGCTGAGATCTCAGGGAGTCTAAATGGTCAAGGAGTCGTTCAAAACCCTTCCTAGAACCAGGGAGTTTTTTCTAGGAATGCTGAATGTTTAGAAAATCTTTATAGAAGACCCTAAGGATAAAAAAATACAAAGGTGCGCCTTTAGACAAACGCAGACAGTCTTTTACAGAAAAGCTGAAAGGTCCAGATGGGCTGAAGGGACCTAGACTCAGGATGCTTTTCCTCGGGAAACAGAAGGATTAGAAAATCTTTATAGAAGACCCGAAGGATCACAAATACAAAGGAGAGCCTTTAGAGTGAGTCAGATACTCTTTTTCAAAAGAGCTGAAAGGGCAGGAAGTCGTTACAGACGGGCTGAAGGGTTAAGGAGTAATTCATACCACAGCATAGAGCGAGAGAGTTTTTTCTCGGGAGCTGATAGACTAGGTTGTTTTTATAAAGGAGTTAAATACACCCTGAACACTTACAGGAGATATGGAGAGCCAAAAAGTCTACGGAGGCCATATAGATGAACTGAAGAACCTGCGCACCTTTGTAGACGAACTTAATGGGTTTCTGATCTAGGATAAAGGAGTTAAATACAGAACACTTAAGAGATATGCAAAAAAGTCTCCGGAGGCTATATAGATGAACTGAAGAACCTGCGCACCTTTGTATACGAACTTAAGAGTTTTCTTCGGATGAACTGAAGGTGTAGGGAAACTTCCATATATGAATTTTATACCTAGGAACCTTTTATTGACTAGATGAAGGCAAAGGGAGTCATTCATAGACGAGCTGTAAAACTGTGGAATCTTTCTAAAGAATCTGGAGGATCATATAAACCTTCAAAAGCGAGCTGAAGGATTAGGGAACTATATGTAGGGTCAGGGCACGTTCATTGGGGAGCCGCAGCATTTGGGAGACTACTACGACGGATCTGTAAGGCTATAGAATATTTTTAGGTCAGCGGAAGAGCCAGAAAATCCTTATTGAAGGTTCAAGTAGTCTTTCCTATATGAATTGAAGGTCTAAATCCATCTTCGTAAACGAAATGAAGGATGAGGGAGCCATTATATTCAAGCTGTAGAGCCATGGAGTCCACTATGATACGATGAACGGCCAGAATGCATAGACAAACCATCTGAATGTTCCAATGAGACGCCTATGATTTAACAGGGTTTATAAACGAGCAGAACAGGAACTCTACATTATATGTCGGATTTTACAGAATAACTTATTCAGATAGAAGGTCTGTCATATATATTCTATGGGAAAATTATCTTCAAAACATATAAGACCTCCTCTTCTATGCGATTATATTTCTATTGATAAAACATCCTTTCTGAACCTTAGTTATGATAACGATTTTACTTACCCTTTCCGCACGATTGGGCGCCAACGACAGTGTTGTCCATGCTGCCAAAAATTTAATATCCTGATTCTCCTCGCCATTACTAACGATAGGATCCAAATAATTTGCCACATTGCCAACTTGGAGATTACTTAGACCTTGCAAATATAACATTTTGGAGTCGTAGTCGCGTGAACCTGAAATCGCGAATAACCCAGATAATTATCAACTCCGCAAAAAAGTAAAATAAACTGCCAACTTACTTAAATACAAATTAAAATACTTTTGGACATAATCTTCGAAAATATCACGATTTATGGCCCCGGCAATGTGTACATTATAGACCAAAGTGGCAAAACTTAAAATTGCCGCCTGCCGAACATCAGGACGATCGGGACCGAGCGTAAGGAATACTTCACATTCCTTAACCAATTCGTGAGATAATTCAAATATGTGAAAGGGCATTGAGACCAGTAACTGTACAGCAATGGTAGATTTTGTTTCTTTTTCCACAATCAAATATCGGGTCAAAAATACCGAAGCCTTGGTACCAATACGTGGTATTATTTCATGGAAGATATTGCGAATTGTTTCCTGACGATATGACGTACCAATATCAACTTCGGTATATAATTTTTTCAACGATTCAAAATCCATTTCGGTAAGTAGACGTATAACATCTGATACGGTGGCATCGTAGGGTTCGGTAAATTTATAATTTGAAATTTCAAGACCTTCAGCTAAATTGTCGAGAAGTCGTGAAGCGGTTTTGATAAGGGTTTCCTGTTGTTGGGGATTACGTCCTCCGGTGGGATCGTTCAGTTCGATGGGCAGCAGTTGTAGGCCAGTTTCAACGGAACTCATGGAAGTTTCAACATCGATGGGATTGTCGATTGTGGTTTCGTTGAGGAAATTTAAAAGTAATCTGAAACAAGAGGAGGAGATTAAAATATTGAAGAGGTATGCAAATTATGGACCAATAATTTTAACTAAATTTATGTAGAAGAATCAGATTTAAACTTCTCCGATGCTGCAGTTAAAGTCAGATCAAAAAATACATTTTTCATAAGTTTTGGGGTCTTTACAACGTAAATACAACACTGTATCGCATTGCCAAATTATGTATATTCCAAAATGTTGGCAATACTGACAAGTGCCCAAATGATTGCCAACGGTGAACTCCCCTAATACTCACTCTGAATTAATAAACTGAGCTTCACCGGTCGATTCGAATGTGTGAATCAGCGTCGAACCCTTCACATGAGCCATACTCAAAAAATATCCCGTCTCTGGATGAGGCAACATACCAAATATGGCCTCATTACCGCTAATCACATTTTGTTGAAAATCAAATTTACAAGTATTGGTCGGAACATTACTGCGGGTAATGTGTATCGATTCGGCATAGGGTTTACAGGTGCTCAACTCGGGCGTTTTACGAATTGAAATGTAATTTGTTTTATTCGATATAAAATATTCCGTTAGACATTCACCATGGATACCCATCTGAAAAATAAACAACTTTTTTAGTAAGGTTTTTAGGTTATGGAGAATTATACTTACCTCATCTACCACAAATGCGCCAGTCTTTTTGGTCTGAAATTGTATCATCGAGGCTATGGCTCGTTTGAAATTTGTCGACCAAATCGGATCACCTTCCTTGAAGACCAAATGTTTGATGGTACCCTCAGGGGTGAGGGCAATTTTGAAGGGTTTATATGTCGGATACATTTCTTTGTTTTGCAGGAACTTTTCACCGGAATTGTTAAGGGTGACATCGTCAATAACGAGCTGAAAGAGAGAAGATTTAATTAGAAATACTAAGAAGGGGAATATAAAAAACTGAGGGCCAGACAAAGAAAGGAAGTCCTCAGGGGCAAAATACTATTATGGACTGGAAGAAGTATTTTGCAGAAGATTCCTAGGTCCTCCGCCAACGAAGGTGACAACGAAATCTTTTCACACGATTCTAAGTATCAGGTAGTATAAATATACTACTTCAAAGGTCAGTTTATCTACACAGACAAGCCTGGGGTCTATGAAGTCTCGAGGAGGGGTTAGACATCTTGTTACAGATGATCGAAATCTATATAGGTACACATATTCTCTGAGAATTTAACTAAAGTGCCTGAGAGTCTGTGTACACGTCTGTGTTAGATGAGTTGAGTGATAACGGAGTATCTTCAGGATGAGCTGTAGCTTCAGGGATTCTACCGTAGACTAGCTGATGGACTAGAGGAGTCATCACGAAGGCGGAAATTAATAGATAGAAAGTCTAAGGAGTCTATATACGTGCCGAAATGACATTTTTTTTCAATTATTAAAGGAGAACTAATATAGAGTAACTACAGATGGGCAATAAATAGTGTCTTTTATAGCAGCTAGCTCCTGTAGATGCGTTTAATACTCTTCTGAAGCAAGTCTCTATAAAAGACCTAAAGTGTTTATATACGATAAAGACGATCTGAAGATCAGACAGTCTATCATAGACAACCTGAAAGAAAGAGCTGAAGGCCAGTGAGCCTTTTTATAATAGCTGAATGGAGTCTCTATAGGCTATATGAGGGAATTTTGTAAAGATGGCGTGTAAGGAGTCTCTCTAAATAACCTTAGGGGAAGACGGATTGAGGCCGCAGACTCAAGACCATTTAATCAAGGATTCGTAATAGATGGCGCCCAACGTAGGGCTTGAATGAGGCTGAATGGAGGTGACGACGAAACGGGGAATATTTTCACGATTCTAAGTATCTGGTTGTATAAATATACTACTTCAAAGGCCAGCGTGTCTACACAGACAAGCCTGGGGTCTATGAAAACTCGAAGGTTACAGATGATCGAAGTCTATATAGGTATACATATTCTTTGAGAATTTAACTAAAGTGCCTGAGAGTCTGTGTACACGTTCTGAAGGGCCGGATGGTCATTCTTAGATGAGATGAGTGATAACGGAGTATCTTCAGGATGAGCTGTAGCTTCAGGGATTCTACCATAGATTAGCTGATGTACTAGAGGAGTCATTACGAAGGCGGAAATGAATAGATAGAAAGTCTAAGGAGTCTATATACGAGCTGAAATGACAATTTTTTTCCAATTATTAAAGGAGAACTAATATAGAGTATCTACAGATGGGCAATAAAGAGTGTCTTTTATAGCCCCTGTAGATGCGTTTAATACTCTTCTGAAGCAAATCTCTATAAAAGACCTAAAGTGTTTATATACGATAAAGACGATCTGGAGATCAGACAGTCTATCATAGACAACCTGAATAAAACCCTTTCAGAGAAGATCTGAAGGCCTTTATATAATAGCTGAATGGAGTCTCGACCCAACAAGGATTCGTAATAGATGGCGCCCAACGTCGGGCCTTAACCCAAACCATGAGATTAAGAGCCTTATGATCTAACGACTAAGCTAGCCGGTTGGGTAATCACACTGCAGGTGTAATCGATATAACAAGCTGAAGTTCAGGGATTAGACGATTTGAAAGGCCAGGATTTTTTCATACAAGAGCTGTAGGCCAGGGAATCTTTAAAGAATAGCTGAAGGGAGTCTCAATATGCGATCTGAGATGATTTTAGTTTCTGCAGACGACCTGAGGGGAGCACGGATTGATGACCGTAGATCCAAGTCCGCTAACTAGCCGAAAGTTTTCCTCTAGTGCCCCAAAACAGAGAATCGTAACAGATGGCGACCAACATGGACCGACGACCCTGAAATTAAGAGTCTCATGCTCTAACTACCAGCTAATATTGTGTAGGGGTTTTCCTACTCGCCATGCCTCAGTCTATCTACATATATATATGTATAATATCTTTATCATTTCTCAATTTTAATTCATTGACGACATTGCATTCTTTTTTTGTCACTTGTACATCTATTTGAATACGTTGTGATTTCTCTGAATACTCTGAACACATCGATATGTGTTGTTCAGTTCAGTTGTTTTAGGGCCAACAGGTCGCAATGAAAAATCACAGAAGCAGAAAAAATTGTATTAATTGATTTCAATTGAAATTGGCAAATGAATTGACACATTCGAACTTTTGTATACGTGTGTAAACAAGGAACGTGAGATAAAAGCAAAAGAATACTATAAATGTTGCGGTTCATGCGCCGGCATTAGATTAAGGTGTTAAATTTGAAAAACGTTTAAAAAACAGAAATAATTATATTTTATTACTTACCGCTGCCGCCAATGTACTATTGTTTTGCCTCTGTAATGTTAATTTACCCCTCACTATCCAGCCAGATGTTGGTGGTGCTGGCAGTTCTTCATCCTGTGGCGCTTTGGCGCCAACTTGTACTGTACCCACATATTCGTATAACATTTGTTTGTTAATTCCAATAATATTGAAGGCATGATGCGAGGCCGGAAATATTAGAAATAAATCTGAAAAAAAGGTTAGAGAAAATATTGAGATTAGATTCAAATGTTTATTTGGGAATATGAAGTATTAAATTTAAAATATCAAATATGGATTAGGTAAATGTTGAAAATATTCCTCTATGTTTGTGTAAATGAACCTATGTTTTTTAATCGGCAAGTAACTACTATTTTATTTGCTTATATAAATTTTTAACTATTATTGAAATTGTTTTTAGATAGAAGTTCTATTATAATCATTCTGTTGAACACAAAATATTCTTATGATAACCCTGTGCAAAAACGATCAGGTCAAAGAGCGGCGAAGCACCTCAAACGATGATCAAAGCAGGACTAAGGCCAGGAAGATTCTGCTATGCATTTGGTGGGACTGGAAGAGGGTTATTTATTATGAGTTGCTTCCATCTTGTCATACGCTAAATTGTGATTTCTACTGTCAGCAACTGGTCTGTTTGAAGATAACAATTGACCAGAAACGGCCAGAATTGACCAAAAGGAGAGGTGTAGTGTTCCACCAGGACGACGCTAGGCCACACACATCTACAGTGACTCGCAAGAAACTTCAAGAGCTTGGTTGGGAAGTTTTAATGTATCCGCCATACAGTCCGGACTTGGCACCAAGCGATTATCATTTTTTTTCTTGCATTGCAAAATTTCATTAATAATACAAAATTGGTATCTAGGGAGGATTGTGAAAAACGACTACTAGAGTTGTTTGCAAATGGAGAATACGACATCTTTTAGAGAGACATTATGCGGTTACCTTTAAAATGGCAACATATTATACAACAAAACTTGCATATTTGGCCCAAGTCGGACATTCCGAAGCATGTTAAATAAAAAATAAACCTCTTTAGTGTTGAAAATTTGACTGAATATATTTTATATAAGTAAAAAATTGTCAGCCGGTTTTACCGACAGAAATATACCCTCGGGTTTTGACACACAAAAATGTGCTATATCGGTATATTGGTTTTGGTCTCCATGTTTCTTTGGGCCAAATCCGTTTGGGCCAAATCCGATTTCATCCAAACTTTGCACATTGTAATATTTCTTCCAAACTAAAATCAAGTTCCCACACAATGCAATATTCCATAGAAGGAAGAAGGGATCGCGGACCCAAAACCACTAACCTGCGGAAACGAACCCTCTAAAAAAGGATTTATTACAGATGTCGCCCAACGTGTGGCGCGAACCTACGACCCGAAATTAAGAGTCTCATGCTATTAAGACTGAATAAATGGGAATATCGGTCTACTCCTTCTGGTACCTCCCGCACAATGTAATATTCCGTTTCCGGCAATTTGGTGTCAATTTACAAATGTCTATCCGTCAGTCTGTCTAATAATTCTCGAAGAGGGTAACCGATTTCATTCTACCATTGCACATTGTAATATTTCTTCCAAACTAAAATCAAGTTCGTAAATGGTATCCAGCGTATATGGTATCATGTTCGTAAATGGTATCCACCGATCCACTAAAGGGAAGAAGGGATCGTAGACCCAAAACCACTAACCTGCGGAAACGAACCCTCTAAAAAGGGATTTATTACAGATGGCGCCCAACGTGTAGAGCGAACCCACGACCCCGAAATTAAGAGTCTCATGTTTTAAAGACTGAGCCACGATCGTCGAAGAAATGGGAATATCGGTCTACTCCTTCTGGTACCTCCCCTCGTAGACCCAAAACCACTAACCTGACGAAAATTACTACACAACAGTGATCCATAAAAAGTGGCCACCAACGTCTGGCCTGAACACATGACCTAGCATTAAAGAGTCTCCTGCTCTAACGACTTTGTTACGATCTTAGAAGAAATGGAAATATTGGTACACACATTCTGCTACCTACCACACAATGTAATATTCCATGAAGAGAATCCTAAAATCCCAAAACCACTAACCTACCGAAAGGTACCCTCTAAACAGGTGGCGCCCAATGTCTGGTCCGAAACCACGACCCCAACGTTAAGAATCTCATGCTCTAACAACTGAGCTACGATCGTCGAAGAAATGGGAATATCGCTCTACTCTTTCACGCAATGAGATATTTCATGAAGGGGAGACGGATTGAGGATCGTAGACCAAAACCACTAATATGCCGAACTGCACTCTCTAGCGCAGTTAAACATGTATTCGTAATAGATGGCACCAAACGTGGGGCCCGTCAACTCATTTTGGTACCTCCCACAGGAAATAATTACCAATAATAGTAATAATAATAATTATTATTATAATAATTATACGTGGGCTGTTCGTAAAGTTCTTTGCCTAGCACAGAAAGCGCGGTTTAAACAGAAAAAAATTAAGTGTTTGAAAACTTTCATCTCTGTTATGAACAATTCAAGTAAATTGACCACTTTGACAGTTAATCAAGACATCAGCTGCTTTAAATGGACTACCTATTCATTGTGCCATGAAACAGACGTTCCAAAAAGACGCATTCGCAATTTTTTACAATGGAAAAATTAGAAATGTTTGTTTTCATTGTAAAAAATTGCGGATGCGTCTTTTTTGAACACATGCTCTTATATGAAGGAGTTGCCACATCGAAACAAAATTTAACATGTGTTCATGGGCAGTTCGAACTGTCCTTGTAATAATAATAAAGTATGCTAATAGTAATAATAAAAATATAAATAATAATTATAATGATAACAATAATAATAAAAATAATAACAATGGAGTTTGGAAATATATATTTGAGTATAGAAACATATACAAGAGATTGTTTTTTTTTTCAACAGAAAAATAGAGTATTTATAAAGTAAAATTATTATATTTTTAAGTTCTTATACAAATGTTATAATTTTTTTCATTTTTTTAAAATATCATTATCTGTGCAATAAATAATTGTTTATAATTTAAAATCCTGTTAATAAATATATTTTTTATATACACATATTTTTATATTTCAATAAATTATGAAAATAAATATTTGGAAAATAATTTACAACAACAAATAGTTTTACAAAATCCCCTCAAATATTGGGGTAGGCCATTGACATTTTTGAGAACTGGACGTTAACATAAAGCAAACGCTTATTTTCTAATTTAAATACAAACCAGTAAGGAAAGTAGTAGAGTCGGGCGGGGCCGACTTTATGATACCCTTCACCACTTTGGGTATATTCAACAGATGAATGCCAACAGACGTCGACTTTTGCAACCTATACTAAATTTTTTATTTGTTCAGATATAGGGTTGCTTCTTACAATGGGACAAAATTACCTAAAATCGGGTGATTTCAAGACTTTAAAATCGGGTGATTTCAAGACTTTCTACATTTCAAAACTATAGTTCGTTGTGGAAAATTTGTGACAATTTCGTGTAAAATCGGATGAAAATATATATGTAGAAGCTATATCAAAATCTGAATCTGTTTCAATGAGAATAGCAGAGGTTAACTTATATTAACTACTGTTTATTGTAAAAAATTGTGTGGCAATCTGACAAACTGTAAGTCTTTAGTGCACAATTTACATAAAAACGGAAGAAAAAATATATGGAGTTATATATTAATATGAACCGATTTTCAGGAAACTTTACACACATCACTCCAGACTCATTTCAGTACAATATGCCAAATTTTGTGCAAATCGATATATGTATAGGGACTTTGGTACACCATTTACATTAAATCAGACGAAACTTTATATAGGAGCTATATGTAAATCCAAATCGATTTTCACGAAACTTAACGTGCAGTAAGTACGCTATGCCCGAGATTTGGCATAGTAAGTACTCTATGCCAAAATCAAAAGATATATAGGGACTTTGGTACACCATTTACCTTAAATCGGACGAATATATATATTGGGATATATCTAAATCTGAACCTATTTTCAGGAAACTTAACACATATCATTTTAGACATAATACATTTCGTTATGCCAAATTTCGGGCAAATCAAAAGATATATAGGGACTTTGGTACACCATTTACCTTAAATCGGACGAATATATATATGAGAGCTATATCTAAATTTGAACAGATTTTCAGGAAACTTAACACACATCATTCTAGACCTACTTCATTACGCTATGCCAAATTTCGTGCAAATCGAATGATATATAGGGACTTCGGTACACCATTTATCTTAAATCGGACGAAGATATATATGGGAGCTATATCTAAATCTGAACCGATTTTCAGGAAACTTTACGCTGTGTCAAATTTCGTGCAAATCGAAGGATATATAGGGACTTTCGTGCACTATTTACCTTAAATCGGACGAAAATATATATAGGAGCTATATCTAAATCTGAACCGATTTTTCCCAATTTCAATAGGGTTCGTCCTTGGGCCAATTAAGTGATCTGTGCCAAATTTCAACCAAATCTGATCATAAATGCGACCTGTACTTTGTTAACAAAAATACATGGACTAACGGACGGACATGCATAAATCGACTCAGAAAGTGATTCTATGCATATTCTCAAATAGAACCATGGGTCTATCTCGACTTTTTTTGCCTGTTACAAACATATGCACAAAGACATAATACCCTGTAATACAGTGTGGTACAGGGTATTATGAGAGGGAGAATGTATATATATATATATATATATATTTATATATTTTATTGAGGCTGAAAGAATATTGAAGTAGAATATTAAAAAACTAAAATACATAGATACTTATGTTTAATTCGAGAATAAAGAAAATAAATTTTAAATCGATTAAACTTCCCCTCATGTATTTGGGAATATTATTAAAAAAATATATTTTTGTTGTAATAATTTGTTTTTTTAATAAAGAACCCTTTTAAAAATAACCCTATAAATTCACTTTGCATATTGGGCAGTCTTCTTTCAAAATACAAGTTGTGTTCGTTTTCCAAATCATTTAAAAAAAATATATATACTTTGAATTATAAGTATATAATTAACTTTCACAATGTCTTCAACAAAAGGGAGTGATTGAAGAGAACAAGATTTTTCTCCGGAATTTAATTCCGTTAAAAATATAAAAAAATAAAAAGTCTTTTACGTATTTTTTAACAAGAGTTCTAATTTTAATTTTTACTTTTCATGTTTTGAACTGATTAAGAAAATTTAATTCATAAAATTTGCAAATTAATCATTTTTAATCCCAACAAAATTTTATGAATCGAATGAAAGTACTTTTAAATATTTAACCTTGGATGCACATAATTATATTTCTTTTTTGCTTGACATAACATACATATTTTTTTCAATCATAAACAATGTGATTGTTTTTTATTTATTTTTTTTTTTTTTTTTTGCAAAACATATCAACATTTTGTATGCCGCAGCACTTGATTTCCTCTGAAATTCAGACAATCAAATTCACAAAAAAAAAACGAAACTTTATCAACGCAAAAATCCCGAGCAGAAAAGACATGCGAAGAAGGCCAGACGGACACAGGGGGCCGGTTGGCAATAATTTCTTGGTAATGTGATTTAAAAAAAATATAGAAATTAAATTAAATAATTCACTCAGAACAATTACGTCATTTATGGATTTTTTTAAATACAATATCATTTTTAATTTAAATAAAAAATGAATTTATTACATACACACTAACACCGAGCACTTTAAGCGCCTCATTTTTGTTGTAGTTGTTGTATTCTGTTAAGGGCCACAGTAATTTTGTCACTCCACTATTCCAGAGATGTTTCGTATTCGTTTTAATTTCCAACACCAAGAGTTTTAGAACGGTCGTTGCACTTTTATCTTTGGTTCTGATTTAGATAGATGCGGATTTGTTGTTGTTGTTATTATTATTTAAATATTGCGGGATCGCTTAATTGTAATACGAAGGGAGATAAGATCATCAACCCCTCGTCTGTTTGTTTATTTGTGAGATTTTTCTTATGAATTGTAGGGTTTTTCCTTTTTTCACATCATATTTCTTTTCTTTGGTTTTTCAATTTAATTTTCAAAAAATGTGTACGCCAAAATTTTGTTTGTGATTATTTTTTGGTCGATTTTTATTTAACCAAAGGTCTTCCAGCACAATTATTGGATTTGCTTGCTGGTGATAAAGTATTGAAACACAAATACAACACACACAGCCACAAATTTAATTCAAATCGCGCTTTCTTTCCGCCACACAAGTCGTCGGAATGTTATTTGCTCGATTGTCCGTTACTCTCGCGTTTCAAACTGCTACTGATCTTGAAAACTGGCAAAGTTTTGTTTTAAGATTTAAGATTGATTCTTTGAGGCTGTTGTCGTTGTCGGAGTAGCCGTCATCGTCGTCACTTTACTATCAGTGAAATTTCAATTTTACTGACAGAAAAGAGAGGAAGAAATGTACAAAATCTCTTCTTCTTAAATTAAGAGAATCATAAAAAGGGATTTTTAATGTTTTTGCTCTTCCCGCACCCTCTCTACCTATGACAAGCGACAGGATTTCCATAACCATTACTTTGCAAAATTTCCCAACAATATTTTGCATTTCCCACACACATTGTAACTGACCAACCATTAACACTAATTGAACTTCAACGGTTCACGCACGCACACAGTCACACACACGCGTACACACATGAGTATGCCCACAAAGAAGACCACCAGACATTGACATAGCAGATCAGAAATAAAAAAGAGAAGGCTATTGGTTGGGAATTTCTGTTACAGCACATTGTCCATATGTTAGACGGCAGCATCATCATCATCAAGCACAGTGGTTTCCGGTGACTTACCTGATAGGAAGATTGGAAAAAATAAATGAAGAGCGAAATGAGAAGATTGCATGCCTTTCTTAATGTAATGATACTTTTTTCATTACTTTAAGAGACTTGTGGCCCGTTTTTAAAGAAAGCCTCCGAAGGTTATATCAAAATTTAATTCCAAAGACCGGCCATCTTTGGTCTGATACTAATTTTTAATCCCATCAAACCACTGTCCAACTTTGGTGGCATTTGCATGGATCCAGTGCTACTGTTCTGGGGTGATAATATTACAATTGAAATTATCAGCTTCAAGTTCATTGAAGATTAAGTAATAAAAAAAAGAAGTTACAGAATAGGCGAACAAAACTGAATTGAAAGACTTCATGGCTAATGGATGCATTCAAAATTTAACGAGGGATGCATAATAATTGGAGGTGATTATCATTGTCTTTATAAGAACGCCGTGAGCTTATAATCATTTTGAAAAAAAAAAGATAAATGCGTTGTTAGAGTGAAATTCTCTTTTCCTCATTATAATAAATATAATTCGTTTTTTTATTTGTTGTATAAAATACCACACCATTAAAATTTGTTCATTTATTACAAAGTCTTTTTCTTTATTTTATATTTTTGTTGTTTATACAAAAACTAATTCTAGTTTTTGTTATAATTGTTTTTTTTTTGGATTGCCTTTAATAATGCTACAATTTGTTTTTAAACACAGACATATTTTGTATAGCTTGTATATACGCTTGCTAAACAATTGATTTAATATTATTATAAAATACACGATTATAACAAATAATAGACTATACAATATAAAAAAATTTTTTATAAACCGATAAGCCTTCTTTTGAGTTTGCCACCAATTTAATTTTATTCGTTAAAACATTGGAACTTGATATAGAATGTGTGAAACCACTACACTAACAGCAAAATGAAAAACAAAGTTAAAATTGGGAAGGAGAAATAATATAACAGGTATCTTAGAGATAAGTCTTAGGGAGTTATAGTTTTCAATGGGCACCACCGCCACCATGAGCATGGCCAGCTCTTAAATAGGCACTTCCGGAAGGACCAGCGGCAGTAGCAGGACCTCCAGTTGCAGCATTTGTCGGAGGTTTGTCATTTGTATTGCCGCTACCAGAAATTTCCGATGTTGTTGAGGGAGCATCAAGATTCTTCAATTGTTGTTGCCACATTTCAGCATACAGGCCATCGTCACGTAACAGCAAATCTTCATGACGTCCCCGTTCGGCAATGACACCATCTTTGAGTACCAAAATTTCATCGGCATGAATAATTGTGGACAGCCTATGGGCAATGATGACAGTTGTACGATTGGAGCAAACTTTATGTAAAGCTGCTTGAATATTACGTTCGGTATTGGTATCTAAAGCGGAGGTAGCCTCATCGAGTAGCACTAAGACAGGAGCCTTGAGTAGGGTTCGAGCAATGGCAACACGTTGTTTTTCACCACCACTCAAGCGTAGACCACGTTCTCCCACCTTTGTTTCATAACGATCAGGGAAGCCCAAAATACGATCATGGATATCAGCCATACGTGCCGCCTCATACACCTCATCAGGCGAGGAGCCAATTTTACCGTATTCAATATTATAATAAATTGTATTGTTAAACAGTACCGTATCCTGAGGTACAACTCCAATGGCTTGTCGTAAACTTTGCTGGGTCACTAATTTTATATTTTGTCCATCAATCATAATCGAACCGGATTGTACATCATAGAAACGGAACAGCAAACGAACAATTGTACTTTTACCCGCCCCCGAGGGTCCAACAATGGCGACGGTTTTACCGGGAGGTACTGTAAAGCTGACGTTGCGTAAAACAATTTTCTCTGGGCTATAACCGAAACTAACATTTGCAAATTCAATGGCGCCACCTGCCGTCAGCAGAGGCGAACTACCGGGAGCATCAACGACCTCTTCTTCCTCTTTCAGAAGATCAAACATATTTTCCATATCAACAAAATTCTTTTGAATAGCCCGATAATAGGTGCCGAACCAATTTAATGGCATATACAAATCCATGAGATATGTGAAGAAGAGTACAAAATCACCCACTGTTAGAGTTTGATGATGCACCACCAAATAGACACATAACATTGAACCACACAGCAACCCGAGACAGAGTATAATATTTTGAGATGTATTTAAAATATTCAACGTCAATAGCGAAAGGAATTCCTCTTTCTGAAAAGATTACATATGGATATATAGAAATAATTTTCTAGGGGTTGGCGATGGAATTCAAAAAACATACCTGATATTTCTTGATGGCCTCACGATAGGCATTCACTTCATACTCTTCGGCACCATAATATTTAACAGTCTCAAAGTTCAGCAGAGAATCTACACTGCGAGCACGTTGTTCATTGTCGGCCTGATTCATACGTCTCTGGAATTGGGTACGCCATTCGGTAACCAAAATTGTGGCCACTAAAAAGAATGTATAAGGAAAAAAAATATATTTATTTATAACATCCACGTATAATAGACAGATTGAAAAAAAATATTAAATCAAATACAAAATATAAATTACCTAAAAAAATTAAAATATTGAAAATATTTTAAAAAAAAATCTACGCCCTATAGACAGCTTAAAACTACTATTTTAAAAAAATCTAACCCTTGTCTAAAAATAAAGTTCTTTAAGAATATTAACAAAAAAAATTCACGTATTATAGAAATCTTTATTTTTTTTAAAGCCACATCTTAAGAAAATGTTGAAAAATATTCTTAAAAAAACACGCATTATGGAGGTCTTGGAAAATATTCTTTAAAAAATCCACGCCTTATAGAGGTCTTGGAAAATATTCTTTAAAAAATCCACGCCTTATGGAGGTCTTGAAAAATATTCATAAAAAATCCACGCCTTATGGAGGTCTTGAAAA
Source organism: Musca vetustissima (assembly GCF_032173495.1). NCBI lineage: Eukaryota > Metazoa > Arthropoda > Insecta > Diptera > Muscidae > Musca > Musca vetustissima. Next base: position 100,678 of record NW_026879459.1, read on the forward strand.
ATATTCATAAAAAATCCACGCCTTATGGAGGTCTTGAAAACTATTCATTAAAAAATCCACGCCTTATGGAGGTCTTGAAAACTATTCATTAAAAAATCCACGCCTTATGGAGGTCTTAAAAACTATTCATTAAAAATCCATGCCTTATGGAGGTCTTGAAAACTATACATTAAAAAATCCACGCCTTATGGAGGTCTTGAAAACTATTCATAAAAAATCCACGCCTTATGGAGGTCTTGAAAAATATTCATTAAAAAATCCACGCCTTATGGAGGTCTTGAAAAATATTCATTAAAAAATCCACGCCTTATGGAGGTCTTGAAAAATATTCATTAAAAAATCCACGCCTTATGGAGGTCTATATTAAAAAATCCACGCCTTACGAAGGTCATAAACAATCTACGCCTTGAATAAATATTTAAAAAAATGAATGTTTTTGGAAAAAATCAAACCCATACTTACATATATACAAGAACATGGTGAGAAACACGATTAAACCAAACCACCAATTGAAAGCATAAATAAAATAGACAACAGCAACAATTAAATCAACAATTGTAGGCGTAATCGAGAAGATAATGTAATTCAACAGATTGTTTATCGAATCTGTGCCACGATCCATTACACGCAAAACTTCACCGGTCTTACGTTGTAGATGCCAACGCAACGACAGACGATGCAAATGATGGAAAAGATCCACTTCGATTTCACGCGTTGTATACTGTTGTACTTTAATCCACAAGAATGAACGTAGATTATTGAAAAGGCCCATTGTGCCGGTACCACCACCTTGGAGAAATGACAGAGCCACATAGATTAAGACAAAATCCCAACGAAATACTATGGGCTCAATAGTTAAACTGTCAACTGCAAATAAAAAAAGGAATTATTTTTTTTAAATTTCTCAATTAATGTGGCATGTATGTAATCCAGAACTTACCCAACTTTTTACGATATATGGGTAAATATAATTTAATAACACGTCCTGCAGCCAATAACAAAATACATATTAACACAGTAATTTGCAAAACAACATCTCTTTTTGGCCATAAATAGGGGAAAAGTTTACGTAGCTTCTTGAAGGCATTTCTAAAAGCCGAACCGGTATTGAGATTTGCTGTGGATTCTGATTGTTGAGTTTCTTCATCTAAGCGTTGATGGGCATTATAGGGGTATGTTATGCCCGGTGCCTTGAGACCCAATACAAAGATTAACAGCGAACAAACATAGCGGGTAACAAATAGACCCATTTCAACTTTATCTTTGTTTCTAAAACATAAAAATAATCAATTATTTAATAAAAATCAAAAAATTGGAATCTTTGAGGCACTTACGTTTTAAGATTAAACCACCAATCTTCATGGCGCAAATTAATAAACGCCAGTGATTCATTGATAAAAGCCAAGGTCCAGAAAAGTAGTAACACCAATCCATGACCTCTGGTGGGCACTGATGGCAATTGATATAATCTTTCTTTGATTACCAAACACATAGACAATGGATAGGCCACACAAATGAGGCAGGTGGCGAGTATCTATGAAATCAAAAAATAATTACATTTTTAAATCAAAAAGCGTTATATTGTGTTCCCTGAATTCCTTACCATATAACCATATACGGCACTTCCCTCATAGATTCTTGCATTCAATAAAAATCGCACCAGCTGCAATGCTGGAAAGAACGCCAGTAGAAACAATTGCAATCCATATAACCGGGATTTGGAAATTAATGTGGGATCAGTAATTCGTGTGGCATATTTACGATACATCATCAGTTGTATCAGACCAAACAGAATCATGAAACCGCCACATACAGACCAACCCACCGTATCCATAAAACAATGTGATATGCCATGATCAATCCACACCTGGGATAGGGTAACATTAGGCGGACAATACAACATTTTGGAGGAGTGTGGTTATGTACTGCCACGGCGTATATCTGAAACAAAAGAAGTGAGTTATATTTTTTGATACAATAACAATAATACAGAAGAATTTGTATGCAGAAATATTTTGAAAATAAATTATTTTCAAGGAGAAAGAATTTAGAGATAAGATTCTCCTTTTGCTGAAAATTTGCCAGAGAAAAAACATTTCCAGAAAAAAAAAATCAATATCCAATAGTATATGGAATACCCCTGAGCCTTTAGCTCGTATATAGAACACTAACGACCCTTCATATGGCCTTTAGCTTTATGAAAGGCTCTCTAACTTTTAGTTCATCAATAAAATAGTCCATGTCTTTAAAGGCTCCCTTTACAAAGCTTTAAACACTACATTGAAATCAATGAATTAGGCTCACTTAACAGAACTTTAAAAACTAATTTGAAAGTAATGAATTAAGGTCGTCTAAGAATTACTTATGAAGGTTAACTGGACTTTCACCTCTTCTATAAATGGTTCTCCGGATTATAAACATAGCAACAATCTTCTATATAAACATTAAAAAAAACAAGTCTTCAATGAAGGATCAACTGACTCCTGTTCGGACATAATATCCTAACTACGAAGCGAAAGCTAGCGCTCCTATTATCACTATCTGTACGTAAAACCATGTCGAACATTCAATACGCGACATCCTGACAACGAAGCGAAAGCTAGCGCTCTTATTGGCACTATCATTACGTAACACCCAGTCGAACAATCAATACACGACATCCTGACAACGAAGCGAATGCATAACATATAATATCCTTCTTCTATATATCGTTTCTGTTTTGGACAATGTGCATCATTCTTTCGAAGAATTGTTGTAGTAGAAGTTTATATGAGTGCTGTTTTTCATTTGATTCAGTCAGGTTCTGTCTCCAAGTTAAGAAACGCAGCTACATCCACTGGCTGCAACCACAGATATACAGGAGTAAATGGGGTAGATTTGGCAGGGCTATTGAATAAGTGCAGTGTGGCATGAGGGCCCGTAGCATATGTTAGGCAGACATTCTGCACCTGGTCATCAATCCATGCCTTGCACGAATTGAGACGACTGGACAGCTGATGTTCTTCAGTTGCGATGGATGGGGGTGAGCTCCGAGGACGGCATTCATTCTGTACACATTCAGCGCTGCGGCATCTGCATCAGTATGAATGCTATTCAGACCTGTTCAATAGGCAACTTGATCTAGAGGCTTTCTTTTATAAATACCCTTTCACGATGGACTGCATCTAGTCAGACCATCTGCCATTCACTTCTGTCAAATCGAATTAGTAGGCAATCGTACACTTCAGCAGTTTTATGAAAGATTCTCTGGTTTTCAAATGCTTATTTGAAAGACATTCTACATCTTAGTAGTGAGAGACTTCGAGACGATACGAAGCGAATGCTGAAGTGTATTTTGTTCCTGTTCGGCTAATGGGTATGTGCTATCCAATCTACGAAGCGATTGTTGAAACGTATTTCGCTTCTGTGCGAACCATCTCTACGTCGCATACTGACAAAGAAGCGAATGCTGAAGTGCTTCTGTTTTGGCCAAATTTGTATGTATCATCCTTTCGACGAGTAAAGTGCTTCGCGATATTATGTAGCTTTTTAATTCTTCTATTTTATAAAGATATCCTTCTTATTTGGTATTAGATACGAACACGTTCACGCTGGCTTTCAGATATGCACCATATGATCTATATAACAGCACGGGTAGTATCAGCGTCTTGTAAAGTGTGAGTTTTGTCTGGCGGGAGGTGGCCTTGTTTCTAAACTGCTTACTTAGACCATAGTAGCATCTGTTAGCCATCAAAATCCTTTTCCGAATTTCAAAACTGATGTCATTCGTTTTATTTATGGCGGTACCAAGATATATAAAATCTTTAACTATCTCGAAGCTGTAGTTCTCAGTTGGTCCGAGTCAGAGTGTCATTTCTGTTCACCTTTTCGTCTCGTATGACCCTTTTCCACCAGGATGTTAAAAAAATTTACCTTCATACAATAAAATACTATAAAGACTCCCATGATTTTATCTATAAATACTACCTTCACCCGTACGTCAATAATGATTCGCATGAGCTTCTATATAAAGACACCCTTCAGTTCGTTCATGAACGAATTACTTCAGCTCGTCTATAAATGTTCCTTTCCGCTTGGCTACAGAGACTGCCTCCAGCTCGTCTGTAGACTCCCTTCTTCATGTGGACTATAAAGACTTCTGCCTTTCAGCTCGTCTATAAAGACTCCCTTCAACTCGTCTATAAAGAATGCCTTCAACTCGTATATAAAGACTCCCTTCCGCTCGTTTATAAAAACTCTCTTCCGCTCGTCTATAAAGACTCCCTTCAGCTCGTCTATAAAGACTCCCTTCAGCTCGTCTATAAGGACTCCCTTCAGCTCGTCTATAAAGACTCCCTTCCGCTCGTCTATAAAGACTCCCTTCCGCTCGTCTATAAAGACTCCCTTCCGCTCGTCTATAAAGACTCCCTTCCGCACGTCTATAAAGACTCCCTTCCACTCGTCTATAAAGACTCCCTTCCACTCGTCTATAAAGACTCCCTTCCACTCGTCTATAAAGACTCCCTTCCACTCGTCTATAAAGACTCCCTTCCACTCGTCTATAAAGACTCCCTTCCACTCGTCTATAAAGACTCCCTTCCACTCGTCTATAAAGACTCCCTTCAGCTCGTCTATACAGATTCCCTTCAGCTCGTCTAAAAGTCGTATTCACCGGTAAATTTGTATTCAATCGATGTTTTGCATTGCCTTCCTTTTTCAAAAAAGTCCAAGTTCCACACGCACCAATAGCTGTGAATTTGAATCTACATTGTAGATATATATAAAATAAATGTGATTTTTTTTATAAAAAACATATATAATTACTCACAACAACAACAAAAACACACTCCCTAAAAACTATAACAGAGATAAGAAAATCAGAGCTCTTCAAAAAAAAACTCACTACGATTAATAATGTAGTCGACAAATCAGAAAACACTACTGGTTGCCCAAAAAAAAAACTGTCCAGTAATGAATTTCATTATCATTGAAATGCCTCCTCTCCTTAATCCACCAGACAAGACTCTAAATATGACACAGCACACGAACAACGACAGCAACAACAACACCACCATCCGCAATCAAAATGCAAGAACACAAATAAATAAATTTAATTAATTATGCAATTTTTTACCCTCTTACATCCGCCGCTCTTCCTTGGGTTGTGACGAAGTCAGCGGGTCTCTTTGACGACTGAAATCGATAATAACTTTTGCACTTCTATATTTTTGTTTTTTATTTTTATATTGGATATTGTTTGGAATTTCACAATTATTTTGCACTCATTTTATTTGGTACGAGGAAACAGCCCGCCCGTTCGACCGTCTGTGTTTCAATTAAAACAATTTTTTGTATTATATTCCGTATATTTTGACAAGGAACCAATGTTTGACCGTCTATTGGTGCGTTTCGAATGTTTTTGTTTTGAAATGATTGAAAAAAAAAAAACAAAAAGTCATTGATGGTTCAGTGTTGCCAGATGAGACAGTCCAATAACAGAGATGTCAACACAGCAGTTTTTGAACAGAAGAAAAAAAAACGCTGGAATAAAGAGAACGCTTAATTGAAAGTTTTAAAATTCACTACAAATACTGACGAATATCTAGTAGTCATAGATCGTAAAAATACCGAATTTTCGAGTTGGTGTAAATAACCGTTTTCAAACGCGATACACAAATTGTTGGAATGAAACAGTGAAGTATATAATAAAGCACTGCTTTGGGTCGGTATTCTTGTTCTATGAAATTTTGAAATGCAAAACCTGAAGGGGAAGACACATACGAAGATTTAAGGCATGACATGATAAGGTTGTAGTTGCAGCAGCCTTATTTGGTCTGTTCCCGTACTGCAATAATCTACTCGATTTTACTATTTTCTTCGATATCATAGAGGAAAAAAGTGTTATCGGAGTAAAAATAGTAGATTCTTGCAGTACGGGAACAGACCAATTGTTTTTATACAATAGGTTGAGGTGACAGCCTCTATCAAGAAAACGCAAGTTAAGGTGGTATTGTTTAGTGTAAAATAATAATGAAGTATGGCGCCCAAACTGAAATTTGACTCTGATATTTTTGTTTTTAAATTGAAACGATGCAAGTTAAAACTATGTGCTTCCTTCATTATAATGGAGAAAGAGTTCAAATGAAAAAAAAAATATATAAAAGAATACTATTTCATTTCAAGTTTTCATATCACAAGAATTGCGACAATACCTGCTTCTTCTCGCCTGTGAAAGATTCCCCGGACAGTCAGCTTGTCTATAAATACTCCATGGACCCTTAGCTCGTCTATAAAACACTACCGACCCTTCAACTTGTCCATGAAGGACTGTCTCGACATTCTGATCCTTCAACAGGTTTATGGAAAGTTCTCTGAACTATCAACTCTCAAAATTTTAAGGTTCATCTATGATAGACTTCCAGCATGCTTATAAAATATTTCCTGATCAGGTTGAATTTAGCATTACTCCTGACGCTTTAGCTCTTCTCTAAATATTCGCGATCTTCAGATCGTATTTGAAAGACTCCTTGTATTGTTGTGCGCGTTTTTAAATTAAATTTGTATGTTAATAAAAATTTATAAAGACCGGCAACTTAAAATTGCACACCCAATGCCAAAATGAAAAAGAATCGGATATGCAGGGCGACCATGATGCAATAATAAGGTGATGTATCAAAACAAAAACATTTTTTGTCTCGATTATCTGTCAAATTTTTCCTTATAATATTTCAATGTTAGCTCTGTGCATATGAATGCAGAAATGGTCGTTAAGAAAATTGCAGCTTCTGTGGGCGTCGAAGTCGATGACGAACATATTGAAAACGCATATCGTGTTAAATCGAAGAGCAAAATAATTGTGGAGTTCTCTTCGATGAGAAAGAAAAAAGAGATTATGAGAAACTTGAAGGGACACAGAGTAGATGAAAACGTCCTCGCTGACAGCGAAAGTAGCCCTACTAACAAATACATATATATAAATGATGAGCTGACAGCAGAAAATAGGCGCATCCTCTGGATGGCTAAAAAGAAGGCAAATGATAATGGTTGGAAGTTTGTATGGGTGAAAGATGGACGTATTTATGCCAGGAAGAATGAAACATCATCTCAATTAATCATTAATAGTTTATCCGATATCGAATTGATCACAAAAACTCAATAATCAGGAGAAATCCATATTTTATGCATTTGCTGATTGCTAATTTTCGAGCTGTTTTTTTGAGAAACGTAAAATAAAGTCCAAACATATTTACAAAGCCTATTTTTTTCCAATTTTTTTTATGAAAAAATATAAAATAAATATTTTCACTGAAATTAATTAACTAAAGCCATAATATATAAAATGGATCACAAGAATGAAATTTTTGATTCCTTAAATGAACTTAGTGAATTTATTGAGAATACCCATAACATATCTATAATATGCATGAATATTCGTTCACTCAGAAAAAATTTTACTGAATTCCTAACTCAAATCCAAAATATAATTAAGAAATTGAAAATAATAGTTCTCATAGAAACTAATATAAGTGATGATGAAAATAAATTCTATGAAATACTAGATTTTAATTCAATATTCCTTAACCGGGAAAACCGAGGCGGTGGAATAGCGGTATACATCAGTGATCAGTTTGCGTTTAAAGCGACAAATTTAAATACACAAAATATGGAATCTATAAACATAGAAATATCAATGGGTGACAAGAGTGTCATATCAATAATTCCTTGTTATAGGCCTCCAAACACAAACGTGAAAAAATTCATTGAGGAGTTAGATCAAAGCCTAACGAATATAAATAATAAACAAAACATAATATTAATAGGTGATATGAACCTGGATATTACCTTAAATACCATATCCGTAAAGAATTATTTGGAGACATGTGCCACTTATGGTCTTAAGTGTGCTATAAATGGTATAACTAGAGAATGTGAACGCACAGGTAGTCAAACGTGCATTGATCATATATTTGTAAGACACAACTCTAGGAATAATATTAAATCAGCAATAATAGCTACGAAAATATCAGACCATTATACGATATATGGATGTATTGAAACGGAAAAAACAACAAATCCACCCAAATCAACATCAGAAAAAAACACAATTAATAATAGAAAAGTTAACACTCTAATAAAACAAATTGATTGGGCAAATATTGCGAACGGAATAAATGGTACAAAGGAATTATTCGAACAAATATATAAAACATTCAATAATATCTATAAAAAATCCACTGAATCGAAGAAAGTTAAAACCAAAAATAGAAGTGGGCAACCTTGGCTAACGGACGAACTAATAAGTTACTGCACTACAAGAGATCATTTATATAAAAAATATCGGAAAAACAAATGTGCAGCTAACGAAACCCTGTATAAGACATTTAACAATCAATTGAATAAAAAAATAATATTTGCCAAAAATTCATATTATTTCCATAAATTTATTCAAAACAGAAGCAATATCAGAGAAACTTGGGCAACCATTAACGAAATAATTGGAAAGAGATGCAATAACATAGATGAAACAGTGAAACTTAATTTTGTAAATAAAAACATCCTCGAAGTTGCTGAACAGTTTGCAGAACAATTTAAAGATAACGTTGAAAAAATAGTACACGTGTGTGATAAAATTACTCTTCCAAACAACCCAACAAACATAGTGAATTCTATTGTTATCGAAAATACAGACGTTATGGAGGTCAAAAACATCTTAAAAAGTCTCAACGCCAGGAAAAGTGCTGGAGCGGATAACATTCGTGCAATTGATCTTAAGAATAATGTGGAAATAATATCAGAAACCATAACTGACCTTATAAATAGAAGCCTAAATGAATCGACTATTCCAGACCTACTCAAGGTTTCAATTATTCGACCAATCCACAAGAGTGGAAGCAAATCATGTTTCGAAAATTATAGGCCAATATCAATTTTACCAGTCATCGAAAAAGTCCTAGAAGAAATAGTCGTGAGGAGATTGAATAATTTCATAACTAAATACAACATAATACACAAAAACCAATACGGATTCCAAAAAGGAAAAAACATCAATCAGCTTTTGGGAAACTTCACAAATGTTGTAAACCAAAGCCTATCGGAACAAAAACAATGCCTAGTAATGTTCGTCGATTTCAGCAAAGCTTTTGACACATTATCACATCCGAAACTGCTATGCATTCTAGAAAGAAATGGGATAAGAGGTCAGTGTTTAAAATGGTTTCAAGAGTATTTAAACTGCAGAAGATTTAAAGTCAAAATTGATAATCGCACTAGTAAGGAGCACCAATCTCAATACGGAGTACCTCAGGGCTCCAAGCTTGGACCGATTTTGTTCATAATATATGCTAATGATATGATTAAAACTCTTAATGACAGCATTACCTTTTCATATGCCGATGATACTGCCATAATAGTGTCAGACAAATCCATAAGGATAGCAGAATATCGCATGCAAAATGAAATAAATAAATTAGTAAGATGGTGTCACGATAATGGTTTGGTTATCAACGCAAAGAAAACCAAACTTATGCATTTTCGACCCAAACATATACCCGCTGCAGATATATCCATAATATTTCATAATTATGAATGCCTTCACCATTATGAGGAAAACATTCAACGAGGAGGTGAAACGTGCTCAACCAAAATTGAAGTAGTAGATACGTTCAAATACTTAGGAATACTATTAGACTGTCATATGAAATGGAGACCACAGATGGATAATATAAGAAAAAAACTACGCAAATCCTCCTACGCATTGTATCACCTAAGTGTTTGTGCACCATATAAAGTGTTGAGGCAAGCATATTTCTCGTTGGTTGAATCCTATCTACGACATGGAATATCTGCATGGGGCAATGCACCTAATCGCAGAATACTTCAAATTACACAAAATAGCCTGTTGAAAATACTACAAAAAAGTTTACTCGTATCTAACACTAACCGACAAGGTAGTAACTCTTCAAATCAAACAATAGCAAACTACAACGAAAATCTACCGAAACTTTTGCACATATTAAACATTGAAAATTTGTACAAGACCACCATAATTAACGAGTTTCACGACGAAAAAAGCATCCTACATAGAATCAACCACGCCCAGAATACAAGAAGCCGAGCATTAGGAAAATACAAGATACCATGCTTCAAAAACGAATACGGAAAACGAACGCTCAGTGTTGGCCTTCCATCGCTCATGAATTCAATACCAGCATCTATACTAAGCTTAAGTAATAAATTTAAAAGAAAGAAATTGCTTAAAGAACATTTAATAAATTCCCAATAATAATTTTATATAATAATTAAATAATACACTCGGACTGTTAAACAGCCTTTGTAATATAGATAATTACATTTAAGAATATCCTACAGACAAGCCTATAGCTTCGTGGGATCTATGAATTGTAACTCTCTGTATAAAGAAATAAATAAAGAATAATATATTAAAAAAAAAAAAAAATCAGCTCGTCTATGAAAGGCTCCCGTTCAGCTCGTCTATGAAAGACTCCCGTTCAGCTCGTCTATGAAAGACTCCCTTCTGCTCGTCTATGAAAGACTCCCGTTCAGTTCGTCTATGAAAGACTCCCGTTCAGCTCGTCTATGAAAGACTCCCGTTCAGCTCGTCTATGAAAGAAAGTTCAACCAATGAAATTCTATTATTACCGAACAACTGTTGAATTTACACTGCTGTCTTCTAAAGGTTAGGTAAAAATCGATGGAAATTGTAACGCAATCTATTTGTCAAGACGTGAACACATTAATTTCCCTGGTCTTCTTTCGCTATTTTTTTAGGGAAACTCTAAAAATCGGAAGCCCGTCCTTTTTGGCGCCCAACAGTTTAGTTTATCATACTCAAATGCTACTTATCTCTAGTATATGAATGTTTCAATGTGGATTAAAAATAAATAAACATTTGTATTTATTTTAAAATTTTTCCTTTATTTATTTTTAATAGTTTTTTGTGCGATTTGTTTTTTTACTAGTATTATTTATTTTGTTTACTAATACTCTTAACACCTCAATTATAATGTTTTTAAAAATCGGTTAACATTTATGCTTAAAAATTAACATATTTATATATTTATATTTTACAAAATTAAAAATATATATATAATTTCATATAGCTATCACTTTTCATTTTTTATTTCTTTTTCAAAACAAAAATAAGACATGTAACAAAAAAAAAAAAAATTAAAATTAAATCGTTAACAAGGAACATTTGTTGATAATCTAGAAGCCAAAATTTAAGTTTTTAATCTTTACTTTATTTAATTACTTTGCAAAATCATTATTATTTTTAAATAAAAAAAACTATTTGTTTTATAAATATTATATGAAGAGCTTATATGCTAGATTTTAAAACATTTATTAATTTTATACCTTATAATAATTAAAAATATTTTTTTCTTTTGTAATATTTTTTTTTTAACAAGTTTCACTTTTAATCACAATATTTGTATGATTTGTTTGTTTGTTGTGGGTTTTCTTTATAATACATAATTATTTTTTTGTTTTTTAATATTTATTTTTAGAAAAATAAATTATTTTTATATTTAAGGAAATATAAATATATATAGAGGAATTTATGTTATTTGATTTGTTTGCTTTAGGTTTAGAGAGAGAATGGAAATAATATTTTTTTTATAAAAACTATTACAATTTCTTATTTTTATCAAGAAATTATAATAAAAATAATAGTTTGTAGAACTAGAAAATTTAGAATGGATGAAAATATGCCAACAATATCTTTTATGCGAATTTTTATTGACTCAACAAAATTAGTTTTTGATACTTAACTCTGTTATTTACCTTTTTCAATTTTCAATAATGTATTTTGTCAACAAACTAGAGAAACAGCTGATTTTAGAGGGTGAACATGTTAATAGTCCTTAATCTCAAAATTATTTCCATTTGTTTATGGTTTCAAGGCAAACATGAAAGGAGCGTTGCCTTAATGATGGCAATGACATTCCACCCTAACACGAACGTATGTCAAATGCAACTCTGAAAATTAGAAAATGTGTGTGATTTGTTTTTTTATTGGCATCAAAGGTTCTCTAATACCAAGTTTTCTGTTCAAATAATTCAATTCATACAGAACTTAGTTCAAATCTTCTATTAGAAAATATTTAAGACTTATTTCGGAAACCCTCTGAAATACCTTTAAATATTATTTTAATCGTCTTCCATAACTTCTATTAGAAGTAATAAAATGCTCTGTTCCAGAACCCGCAAAAAATCATGTTTTCCATTTCCCATTTTTGAAAAAAATTTAGCACTCTATGAGTTTGGGAAGGAACCGAAAATGTTCTAGTAGAAGACCTTAAAAAAATCAGTAGAAAACATTAAAGATTTCTAGTAGAGAACAATAAGGACTTCTATTGGAATTCCTTATTATTTAAATATCTGTAAATCTACACTTTGAAGTCATTCATCAGAATATTTTAAAGACATCTATTAGAAGTCCCCAAAAATGTTCTCTGGAAGACCTCAAGACTTCTCTCTAATACCTCAAAGACTTCTCTGGAAGACCTCAAAGTCCTCTCTGGATCAAAATGAGATCTTTATCACCTGATATCTTTTAAGGGGGAAACACATACAAGGATTCAGGCCTGCCCTGTTAAGTTGGCTTCGTATGAATTGTCAATTTATAAAGGAATATCAGAGTCAAAGTTGTATTTGGGAGCCTGTATTCTTTTACAATGAAAGAAGCCAACTTAACATGCCAAGCCTGAAAGTCCTCTTATGTGCTGTCCCCTTTAGAGCGCGGAAAGAAAACCATACTTCCATTAGAAGAGCTTATATTTTTATATTAAAAGCACATAAAGCCTTTGATATCTTCATCCTCTTAAAGAGTGGAACGCTTTTTACTTTTATGACATCTTCTCGTAATCGACATAGCATAAATTTCAGAGTTGCATTTCGTTTTCCATATGCGAAAGTGTTGCCATATCTAAAACAAAAAATTACCTAACACTAAAAATATCTCTCGTGGAAATTAAATTAAAAAAAAATACAATTTATAAAAAAATTACAACTAAATTTATTGCTATGAATTAATTTTAGCCAATAGGGGTTGTGTAACGGAATTATTTGTGGTTGCAGGCGCCGTTGTTACCGTTGGATGATGTTTCAGGGGTAAGCGATTGCCAACCGATGGTGTAACAATACCAATAGCACCACCTCCGCCTCCACCACCATCATCAGCAAGCGCATTTAATTTCGTTGAGCCGATATTATCCTCCCCGGATGTGAGTAAATGTTGACTATTATTCGATGAGTTATTTGTCAAAAATTGATTAACATTTCGGCAATTATTGACTTTGACATAATTGGAGGTGTTGATGGCGGCGGCGGGTGGTGGAATGGTGAAATTCCCGGTCAGTGAACTTAGTGGTGGGGGATGAAAGAAATTATTCATTGGTGGCGCTTCAACATCACATTGTATATTTGTCACCGATGGTGAACGCTGATAGTACAGATCTCCATTTATGGCTGGTGGTTGGGGCATAACAATTGCGGTTTTACGTTCCCGCGTTGAGGGAGTCTCGACAATTTGCTCCCCAGCAACATCGTCAACATCCTCCTCCTCCTCCTCGTCGTCATCGTATTCGTCGTGATCTTGGCGATTTATCATATTAGCTTCAGCCTCTGCCTCGCCTTCATCATCCTCATAGACATGTGATGAGACGAGATTTTGTGTCTCCTCCGAACTTTCATTGTTAATGCTGAATTTGATACGTGTCGAACTACCCAAACTGGCCGTATCACTGTTATTTATCAGACTTGAAATGGTGGGTGAATTTTTCATTCGCAGCCTTGAGCCGGAATTCGGTTGCAGCACACCGGACAAATTGGAATTTGATTGGGTGGACGACAGCTGGGTGTAACTGTGTTTGGGATTACTGCTGTTGTGATGATGAGGTTTCAGGGTACCCGATAGCGGTAAACGGAAATTGGCCATTTCCCAGCAGCCATCCTTGGCGTCGTCCTTCAGCGACCTACTACTATAAATATCACTATGCGGTGGTGAGAGTTTCATGCTATTCAGGGCATTTACCTCCAGATAATTATAAAAATCATCAGTCTTAAAATCGTTACCATTCAATTTGGGCGATGATGAGGATATCTTGCGTTTCACTCGCAAATTGGGAGAATTTTGTCGGCTCACCGAACGTGCAATGTCCAGCTGTTGATTATAAGGTGGTGGCAGGAATGCTGAGGCTTCGGAGTTTTGTTTATGCAAAAGGCCATGGCGCGGCACTTGCTTCAGCGAGGAACGCCGTGAAAGCATAAGTTTTTGTGGTGATATCGGTGTTTCCACTTTGGGTACTTCACCCTCCAGCCAATAGGTTAACATTTCACCTTTACCCTTCATGGGAACATAACCTCGTTTCGTCGTGATAAAGGTACCAAAGGCATCCAGTGCCAATTTAGTTTTTTCACTTATGTGAATTTTCAATGCCTCACCATTGGATTCCATGCGTGAGGCGGTATTCACGGTATCACCAAACAAACAGTAGCGGGGCATTTTCAAACCCACCACACCAGCCACACAGGCCCCGGTGTGTAGACCAATTCTCAGTTTGAGTTTATCATTTGGCCGATGATGTATCTTAAAATTATGCACAGCCTCGAGTAGGGCTAAAGCCAAGCGGGCAATTTCTCTACTATGTTGATTACCATTGCGTATGGGCAGGCCTGAGACTACCATATAGGCATCGCCTATGGTCTCCACTTTGTAGACATCGAAATTTTCCACAATCGAATCAAAACATGTATAGAGATCATTCAGGAATTGCACCACTTGCATGGGTGTACTTTCTGCCGAGATGGCTGTGAAGCCAACAATATCGGAGAAATAAATGGTAACTTGATCGAATGTTTCAGCTACCACCGGTTCTCCCGATATCAACTGGGCAGCCACACTTTGTGGTAAGAGTTGATACAGAAGTTTTTCACATTTCTTCTTTTCCTCAATATAATCTTGGGTACGTTCTTCGACCAGTTCTTCCAAATTGTTGGCATACTGTTCCATACGTTTGAGTAGATTGTCGACAATATGCCCGGTTTCATTATCCCTGAAAGGAAGGAAGACAATACGATTATTAGAAAGTTACTAAAAACTTTTTTATTGTGGAATCATTTTTAATCGCTGTCCAGTTGATGGAACGCTTTTTACAACGATGTCATTTCAAAGTGATTGGAATTCCATTAATTTCAGGGTTGCATTCTCTCCCGTTCCCACATGGTACACAAAAATACAAGAATTCTTTAAAGAGGAATATGAGGGTCTTATCTACATGAAGAAAACAAAGCAATTTCCGAACTCAATGAACGTAAATAGATTTCCGTATTCTTATACTTTGTGAATTTATGCAGTCAGTAAAATGTCTATATGCTCTAAATAAACTTCGGTTCGCAGTCGAGTCTCAGTGAGAAGTTTTAGTGGCACCCAACTCAAACTTTAAAGAATGCATGAGACTGACTTAACCAAGATAGAATTTGAACTTGGTGTTTCCTAGTCGAACTAAACCATACAAATGACACATTCATACTTACTTATTAATATTCCTTATAATCGATTTAAGAGCATTAAAATCTGGTCTCTCAGCTGGGTCTTCGGACCAACATTTCTGCATAACTGTATTTATTTCCCTATAATCGTTGGGAATGTCAACAACCAGCGGTCGGAAAGGTGTTTGGACGATATGTGGATAACCTTTTACCAGATAGATTATTTCTGAAATTAAACGAAAAGAAAATGAGGAAATAATTAGCGATTTATGACTAAACATTAGGAGAAGAATTGAAAAAGTAGATGAGCAATATGAAACAGCTAAAAGGGAACGATTTCAAAAGAAATGAAGATTATTGGGTGATCAGAAGAAGAGGAAGTCTTCAAATACCTGTACTGTATAGAGAATTTATTTAGAATGAACTCTCGATGTGAGGGGAATTTATTTAGAAGATCTCACTTTCTGTGGATTTTATTTAGAAGAAGCAAAATCGGAGATACTCCACTGCTGGAGAATCGTGGAAAACGGTTCGAAGCCGAAGGACTATTATAAACAAAATAATCTCACTGCTGGAGAACTGCTGGAGAATCGTGGAGAATGGTTCGAAGCCAAAGGACTATGGTAAACAAAGTAATCTCGCTGAAAAAGAATCAGAACAAATCACGAGGAGGCAATTGATCTAGAAAAACATAGAACCAAAATAAATAACTCCTGCAGCTAGGCGAGGCTGAAACTATGTGCCAGTTGTAGTAAAAGGAAGTTGACTTTGAGTACTACATGTATGGGGATACTACATAAGAAACCAAAATCGAAGTAGTGATTTTTGATGTGGAAAGGCAAGGGGAACCACTTATGCCCGATACCGACGTGTTGTCTTCAAAAAGTTGTCTAATTATATAAAGCCTTTTGATAAAACTAGAAGCGGACAAATACCTTTGATAAAAACGTTAGTTGCTAACGTGACGGACAGATTTTCGAAAGCGGAAACAATGAAAATTGAATAAGGCGGTAGTGGGTTAACAGTCAGCCACCAGCAGGTATAAAAGGAGGTGCCTTGGTGATAATCGGGACAGTCTTCAGTAGATGGCGGTGGTGTCAAATGGGATTGAAAAACGAGCCCTTGGCTGGTTGCTATCTAGTCAGGTACCTCGAATACCAGTGAAGTAGTTGCCGAATAGTCGAGTGTGGTCGAAAGTCCTCGACTGCCAGTGGACGTAGCTGTGGAGTATTTGTTGTCTAGTTCAAAGGGGTTTAAAAACTATCCCTTGGCTGGAACAAAAAGGAGTTCGCCGCTGTCGCCTAGAACAAGTGGGGTTGAAGCATTTATTTTCGATGGGAAGTACCGTTGTGTTATCTCTTCACTAAGTTGTCTAATTGTAGAAAACCTTTGGAGAAAACTGGAAGCGTACAAATACCTATGATAAAAATTGTAGTTGCTAACGTGACGGAAACATTTCGAAAGCGGAAACAATGAAAATTGAATAAGACGGCATCAGGTTAATAGTCAGCCACCAGCAGGTATAAAAGAATGTGCTTTGGTGACAATCGGGACAGTCTTCAGATTGCTGTGATGTCAGGTGGGGTTGAAAAAACGAGCCCTTGCCTGGTTGTAGTTTACTGTCTAGTTGAGTGGCGTTGCGAAAGGAGCCTTCGACTGCCAGTTAAGTAGCTGCTGAATATTCGAGTGAGATTGAAAGCCAACCCCTGGCTGTCAGCGGAATTAGCTATGGAGTTTCGCTGTATAGTCGAGTGGGGTTAAAAAACGAGACCTCGGCTACCATTGGAATTAGTTGATCAGTAGTGGAGTGGGGTTGAAAAACGAGCACTCGGCTACCAATGAAGTAGCTGCTGTCCAATCGAGTGTTGTTCAAAAACGAGACTTCGTCTGGAGCAGAAAGGAGTTCGTCGCTGTCGTCTGGGAAAAGTGGGTTTGAAAAACAAACAAGAGGAAACATCGGGCTATCGCTGCACATAGATGCCGCCAATCTTCGGGTGCTGTCATCATCGTTGGGATGCACTGTCCCAAGCTGTTGTGGGTGACCAGTCCCAAACTATTTGGGGTTCAATTGGTAATAGTTTTGGCTATGAGCCTGACCTAAGGTTTTTTTCGGTAGCACGGGTGTCAGGGGCCCCTAGGTCCGTGGATCTAGCCTGACAAGTTGGTGTTGGCCCCCTGGGGAGCATCGTGCTGGCTGTGGTTTAAACCCAAATCGCGGGTAAAGTTTCGACTTGATGTGGAGTTGCACTGCAACTGACGCTTCGAAAGGCAGGAGTTTTAGATAGGCTCCGCTCCTCATCCAAGGAGGTGATCACGTCCAAATACGTGTGATCGTTTGGTACCTACACCTCGGTGTGGGAGCGTTGGTTGACGCGTTGTATTAACTGGTGTTTACAGCACTGTGGGGTAAGGCCGGCAGGCAGGTACCCACGTACTCTAAATATCTCTGTCCCAAGCTGTTGCCAACCTGTGGGTGTCGCCGTTTATTGGACCGCCGCTGTGCCAAGTTGCCGTCAACATTCTGTGTGTCGTCACCATTCATTGGGCTGCCGCTAACATCCGGGACCGTCACCGTTCATATGACTGCCGCTGTATCACCATTCATGGGACTGCCGTTAACCTATGGAACTGTCACCGTTCATAGGACTGCCGTTGTGCCAAGCTGGCATCAAATTTCTGTGTGTCGTCACCATTCATTGGGCTGCCGCTGTTATAAGCTACCGTCAACCTTCTGTGTGCCGTCACCATTCATCGGGCTGCTACTGCACCAAGCTGCCGCAGACCTCAGGAACCATCACCTCTTAACCGGCTGCTGCTGCACCAGGCAGCCGCCAACCTTCTGTGTGCCGTCACCATTTATCGGGCTGCTACTGTACCAAGCTGCCGCTAACATCCGGAACCGTCACCGTTTATCGGGCTGCTGCTGTGCCAAGGTGCCGCCAACCTTCTGTGTGCCGTCACCATTCATCGGACTGTTGCTGTGCCGAGTTATCCACCTTTCTCTTACCTAATTTTATTCCAACCTACATGCAATAAACGTATATCGGGAAGTTATAGTAAAAGGACCTCTGCCAACAGTTATATTTGATACCCTCGCTACAAAACTCGCCCATCATCAGAGTGTTAAACACGTCGTCACAAGGCTTTGGTTAACAACGGTTACATAAGCACAATGCATTCTAATGGCAGAATCTGTACTATGCGAATTTACTTAAGTTAACGTGGAAAGCGTCTGCGCCCCAGCCATTGGCCTCTCCTATAGAATAGTAGCACTTCAGTTTGTCTGTCATAGAAAAATTAAATTATTTTCCACAAAATTTTTGTAAAATAAATTCAATAACACATTTTTCTACTCAATAATCTGATTTCCCGTTACTTGTATTCTCCTTTCCTTCGAAAATCAAAACTAATCCCTGTCAAACGTTAACCGTTTAACACGAAGACTAAAGGGACAGCAAAAATAGAAATCCAAGTAAAACACGCAACGACATCCAGCTTTCACATTTGGATAAATTCAATAGCACCAAAGGATAACCGAAGAGGAATACAAAATCGGCCTGCCTGAACTGCTGATGGTTTGCCCAACAACGAAGTGCTGTTCGTTGTATCCATGACATGGAAAAGGGAGAATGTCATGTCACAGGTTAATCCCTTGGGACTAACCTAACACAACAGTAACCACAATACGGCGTTGTTGTTGTTGTTGTTGTTAATGTTGCTAAGCATCAAGGATACGAAGGACCACAAAACATTGCACTTGTCAATTCTTGAAATAGAATTCTGAAACGAATCAAAGCTAATGTGGCAACATATCAT
The DNA here is from genome assembly GCF_032173495.1 of Musca vetustissima. Classification (NCBI taxonomy): domain Eukaryota; kingdom Metazoa; phylum Arthropoda; class Insecta; order Diptera; family Muscidae; genus Musca; species Musca vetustissima. The sequence goes on from NW_026879459.1 coordinate 119,986, forward strand.
CACCACAAGAAATCATCAAGATTTATTATTCTGGCTTTGGAACGTCAGCAGCAAGAACAAAAATCTTGGGATGGCACATCCTTAACAACACAAGGATATAAATCAAAAACGAAAGTTTCTCAGGCAAATGACGAAGGCGAGGATTACAACGATGCTGATACGGAGAAACACTTAAATTGTTTTATACAAAACGGAAAAACTTTCAACACCATAACCAGGTCATATGTTAATGCCATAAACACCAAGGGAGGAAATGCTTCCAAACAATGCCAACAACCGGCTGTTCATTGGCAACAACATTTGGCTGGCATGCAATTGACATGGATAAATCAAGTTCCGCAGCATATTGCATCGACACAATGTGTAACAAAAACCCGGCAGAGGAAAAAGAAGGCGACGGAGGCGACTCAACATCCACAATCTGAACTCCATTGCCAGAAATCTCGTTATATCCTTTGCATGTTCGAAGTCTTACCAACGTGCCGTGCAAAAAACCCAACGGATAATATATTTCAACGACATGCATCAGCAACAACAATCAGAGCAAACTATCGACATCATGTTGAAAATTCGGCAACAAGGACGACGACAAATCTCTTTCAATTTCAATCATTGCAAGCGCCAGCTATTGACAGTCATACACCCAAGTGGAATTATGCAGATTATGGGATGTGTAAGTGTCAACCAAGTTAGTAAGAGGGGAAAGGACAGGGCAGGGATAACATTTTTATATACGAAGTTTTTTAAAGTCTCTAGAGACGAGCTGAAGGGAGTCTTCCATAGACGAGCTGAAGGCAGTCTTCTATGGACGAGTTGAAGGGAGTCTTCTATGGACGAGTTGAAGGGAGTCTTCCATAGACGAGTTGAAGGGAGTCTTCCATAGACGAGTTGAAGGGAGTCCTTATAGACGAGCTTAAGGGAGTCCTTATAGACGAGCTTAAGGGAGTCCTTATAGACGAGCTTAAGGGAGTCCTTATATACGAGCTTAAGGGAGTCTCTATAGACGAGCCTGAAGGGAGTCTCTATAGACGAGCCTGAAGGGAGTCTCCATAGACGAGCCTGAAGGGAGTCTCTATAGACGAGCCTGAAGGGAGTCTCTATAGACGAGCCTGAAGGGAGTCTCTATAGACGAGCCTGAAGGGAGTCTCTATAGACGAGCCTGAAGGGAGTCTCTATAGACGAGCCTGAAGGGAGTCTCTATAGACGAGCCTGAAGGGAGTCTCTATAGACGAGCCTGAAGGGAGTCTCTATAGACGAGCCTGAAGGGAGTCTCTATAGACGAGCCTGAAGGGAGTCTATATAGACGAGCCTGAAGGGAGTCTGTATAGACGAGCCTGAAGGGAGTCTCTATAGACGAGCCTGAAGGGAGTCCTCTATAGACGAGCCTGAAGGGAGTCTCTATAGACGAGCCTGAAGGGAGTCTCTATAGACGAGCCTGAAGGGAGTCTCTATAGACGAGCCTGAAGGGAGTCTCTATAGACGAGCCTGAAGGGAGTCTCTATAGACGAGCCTGAAGGGAGTCTCTATAGACGAGCCTGAAGGGAGTCTCTATAGACGAGCCTGAAGGGAGTCTCTATAGACGAGCCTGAAGGGAGTCTCTATAGACGAGCCTGAAGGGAGTCTCTCTATAGACGAGCTGAAGGGAGTCTCTCTATAGACGAGCTGAAGGGAGTCTCTCTATAGACGAGCTGAAGGGAGTCTCTATAGACGAGCTGAAGGGAGTCTCTATAGACGAGCTGTAGGGAGTTTCCACGTATGTCAGGAAGTCTGTATATACGAACTAGCTGGAGTATGGAGGTCTTCTGTTGACGAGTGGAAAGGTATCTTCATAGACGGCATCTATGCGAGCCCAGGACGGACTTTAATAGAGACCTTGAAAACTATTTCATAATAAATCCACGCCTCTATGGACCTTGAAAACTATTTCATAATAAATCCACGCCTCTATGGACCTTGAAAACTATTTCATAATAAATCCACGCCTCTATGGACCTTGAAAACTATTTCATAATAAATCCACGCCTCTATGGACCTTGAAAACTATTTCATAATAAATCCACGCCTCTATGGACCTTGAAAACTATTTCATAATAAATCCACGCCTCTATGGACCTTGAAAACTATTTCATAATAAATCCACGCCTCTATGGACCTTGAAAACTATTTCATAATAAATCCACGCCTCTATGGACCTTGAAAACTATTTCATAATAAATCCACGCCTCTATGGACCTTGAAAACTATTTCATAATAAATCCACGCCTCTATGGACTTTGAAAACAATTTTTTAATAAATCCACGCCTTGTGGCGGTTTTCAAAAATATTTTTTTTTTTTAAATCCACGCCTTATGGAAGTCTGGCAAAAATATATTCTTTAAAAACATAACATAAAACCCTCGAATGGACCTCTGTAAAAATTTCCAAGAGACTTGACATTCTGAGTGTTCTATATACATTACAGGGTATTTTCAGTCCCTCTGTAGCTCTCCTCTGTTTGAAAATCCATACCTTTCTATCCCATCCTCCTTCCAATATTTTTTTTTAAGAAATCTCTTCCAGCTATTTATATTAATTTCAAACCCTCTTCTACCCCCTCTAAAACTTCACTATTAATTACATTCAATCTAAATTGCATTGCATTTGAGCGTTTCTATTGAAATTTATTTGTCTGATTAGTAATTTTTCGTTGCTACTTCCTCTTCTCTTCCCTCTTTTGTCTCTTCCATGGCTATTTGTTCCGCAGTAAAATCTCAATCAAATCTTACCGGCCATGATGTAATTTTTGGCAATACGGATAAAGTTTTTAGCGAACATTGCATTTGGATTGAATCACGTATTCGATGGCTGCAAGAACTTGAGGCAAGTGGAGATGGAGCTGGAGGTGCTAGCGAACAAACAGAAACATACACACACAGAGAGCGGAAAACACAAATAAATGAGCCAGAGATTTGTCGAAGTTGAATGGCAATTACCGAAATGAATGAATGAATGAATGAAGGAACAAAGTGGATGTTCGGTTGGTTTGGCAATATTTTGGAGATTTCCCATTTTCAGATGGCCGTTGAATTAAAGTGCAATGACAAACCACTTAATCAGAGTTACCACAATGGAACGTGACATTTTTCGGGGCTGTTGGCGATGAGTGGGGAAGGAATGCAATTTTAAGAGGCGAGACAATTTTTTTTTTAATTTACACAATGTTTTGAATTTGAAAAATTTTTTGAGAAAATTCAATTTAATATTTTCCATGTGTAATTTTTAAATCCAATCCTACCCTCTCATAACTAACCTAAAATTACAATGTCCGCTAGAATAATTGCCAATTCTTCCTCCCCATAATTTTCGATTCAATATTCAATTACCTAGTATTTTGTATCACTTATCTAATGAGGGTTTACTTAGATTCCATGCTCACTCTTCCTCGTCTATTCACTCTAATTGTCATGGAGTGGCCACTTCAAATGGCTTCCTCTTTAATTTGCAGCAGTTCTTCGTCGCAATTGAATGTTGGAACTGTTACTAATAGAGGAGGGGTACTTCAAGGTATTTGCCACAGCTTGTCTTACATGGCCTCATTTTTATTGCAGTAGTAGTTGTTGTTGTTGCTATGTTTTCCCAGCCAAAGAAACAAACCACCAAATACATGGAGAAGTATTCTTAACCTAGTATTGTGTGGGCAAAGAATTGTGGGTGGTGGGAGCTAGGATGAGGGGGTGAGACAATTCTATGGCCAATGTTTTCTTTAACCACAATGTAATTTCTATATGTTTTGGATGGTTCGACAACTATAGATTTTTTGTAGCAAACAGTTTTGAATTGGGCAAGGGATGGCGATTTATGAGATATTTTGGGCAACATTTTTTGGTCGGATTTTTTTTTTAATTGTATTCTTGTTTTATTTTTAGAAAGATATGGCAATGTTGAAAAAAAAAAAACATTTTTACTAATTAAATTTCAATTTTGATTTTTTGGTCGGAATTTAAAAAAAATTGGTCTAAATTTTAGAGTATATTTTTATTTTTCCAACGACTATTAACCATTTTAATTTGGCATGATTGGTCGGTTTTGATTTTTTTTTTGAAAAAAATAATTTTTACTAATTAAATTTCAATTTTGAGTTTTAGGTCGGAATTTAAAAAAAAAAATTGGTCGAAATTTTAGAGTATATTTTTGTTTTTTCCAACAACTATTAACCATTTTATTTTGGCATGAAAAATTTTAATTTTTTTGGAAAAAAAAAATTTTTTGTCTGAATTTGAAAATTGGTCAGAAATTTAAAATAAATAGAAATAAAATAAAATATATTTGGTCGGAAACAAATATTTTTGGTCGAAATATAAATTTTTCTTATATTGGGGGTTTTAATTATATGATTTGATATAAAACTCTTTTTTTAGATTTTTTTTAAATTAATTCGAATTACTATACACATTTATTTTTAAATATGGCAACCCTACTTATCAATTCTCAGCAGTTCAAATTTATGACTGTACTGCAGTTCTTAATACTGCTAAGAATTTAGTAAAAAACTATATTTTAAATACTATTTTTGTTATTTTGGCAACCCTACCCTGCAATCCTCAGCGCTTCAAATTGATGATTGTACTGCTGCACTTAATGCTGCACAATATTTAAGTGGTTGTTAGATGACAAAGGGAACACGAAGTTTAACAATTTTTTCCAAGAACAAACTTGTTTTTAGTTTTCTCTTTATTTTTAAGCTGAAGTTTTTGTCCTAAAATGTTTAAAAGTTTGGCGAAATAAATTGGTATTGAGTGAAAAGTTTTATCTATTTTTTTTTTGGGGAAATTGGATATTGATTAAGAGACAATTTAGTCGGCATTATATGGATGATCTCCGGCAAAAGGAGGAGGAAAGAAGGTTGGGAGGGGTCCAAGCCATGAATGAACGGTATGAAAGGAGGCTGATGGGCCAGTGAGCCTATATAGACGAGCCGACTGGCCAGTGAGTCTATATAGACGAGCTGACTGGCCAGTGAGTCTATATAGACGAGCTAACTGGCCAGTGAGTCTATATAGACGAGCTGACTGGCCAGTGAGTCTATATAGACGAGCTGACTGGCCAGTGAGTCTATATAGACGAGCTGACTGGCCAGTGAGTCTATATAGACGAGCTGACTGGCCAGTGAGTCTATATAGACGAGCTGACTGGCCAGTGAGTCTATATAGACGAGCTGACTGGCCAGTGAGTCTATATAGACGAGCTGACTGGCCAGTGAGTCTATATAGACGAGCTGACTGGCCAGTGAGTCTATATAGACGAGCTGACTGGCCAGTGAGTCTATATAGACGAGCTGACTGGCCAGTGAGTCTATATAGACGAGCTGACTGGCCAGTGAGTCTATATAGACGAGCTGACTGGCCAGTGAGTCTATATAGACGAGCTGACTGGCCAGTGAGTCTATATAGACGAGCTGACTGGCCAGTGAGTCTATATAGACGAGCTGACTGGCCAGTGAGTCTATATAGACGAGCTGACTGGCCAGTGAGTCTATATAGACGAGCTGACTGGCCAGTGAGTCTATATAGACGAGCTGACTGGCCAGTGAGTCTATATAGACGAGCTGACTGGCCAGTGAGTCTATATAGACGAGCTGACTGGCCAGTGAGTCTATATAGACGAGCTGACTGGCCAGTGAGTCTATATAGATGAGCTGAAGGGCCAGTGTGTCTATATAGATGAGCTGAAGGGCCAGTGTGTCTACATAGATGAGCTGAAGGGCCATTGTGTCTATATAGACGAGTTGAAGGGCCATTGTGTCTATATAGACGAGCTGAAGGGTTAGTGGGTCTATGTAGACGAGCTGAAGGGTTAGTGAGTCTATATAGACGAGCTGACTGGCCAGTGAGTCTATATAGATGAGCTGAAGGGCCAGTGTTTCTATATAGACGACTTGAAGGGCCAGTGTGTCTATATAGACGAGCTGAAGGGTTAGTGGGTCTATGTAGACGAGCTGAAGGGTTAGTGAGTCTATATAGACGAGCTGAAGGGTTAGTGAGTCTATATAGACGAGCTGAAGGGTTAGTGAGTCTATATAGACGAGCTGAAGGGTTAGTGGGTCTATACAGACGAGCTGAAGGACCGGTGAATCTTTATAGACGAGATGATGGTCGGTGAGTCTTTATAGCCCAGCAAAAGGCAAGTGATTCTACCCAGACGAGCTGAAGGGCCAGTGAGTGTATATTGTCGAGCTAAGGGGACAATAAGTCTATATGGACCAGCTAAGGGGCCAGTGAGTCTGTATGGACGAGATGAAGGGCCAGTGAGTCTATGTAGACAAACTGAGGGCCATTTGCTTTGGAGTTTGGACAGTTAGTTTACTACAAAGGATCTGGAATGCCAGTCAGGTTATATAGACTAGCTGAATATATACAAACATCCTGGGGGACAGTGTGTTCAGAGTCCAGTGAGTATCACAGAGAAGCTGAAAGACCAGTGTATCTATACAAATGAACCAGGGAGTCTATGTAAACAAGCTGAGGCGTCCATTATCATATAAAGACGAACTCTGGGGCCAGTGAGGCTATATATCCTTTCAAGGGAGTTGTAAAACTAGAACACCTCTAAATGCGTTTTATGGAATACCAAAACGGCAACAGAATAATTTATTTACTTATAATCTCATTTTCTTTCACTTACCTTGTGGTGATTTCTCCTCTTCCAATTTACCCAAATAAAATGGGCCCTGGCGGGTACTAATTTCATGGACAATAATGGCAAATGAATAGACATCTCCTTTTTGGGTACCCTCCGCTGGGCGATTGTGTTCCATTTTCAACAGCTCTGGGGCGGTCCATAAAAGTTCTGAAAAATATAAAAAATTATGACAACCCTTCAGAAAAATCTTCCCCCCTTCAAATACTTACTACTCCAATACGAATGACTGTTACAATTCTCCACATCATTTTCCTTATCGTAACTATTCCGCCGCAAGGTATGCAAACCAAAATCACATATCTTCAACACAAATCTTGAATCCACAACACAATTCGAAGATTTCAAATTTCCGTGAGCTTTAATATCGGAATTATGCAGAAATTGCATACCCCTGACAATATCATGCATCAGAGACAGCTTAAACATCCAATCCAATTGGAATTGATCATTTTCCAAAATGTCCTGCAGCGAACCCTTTGGACAATATTCCGTTAGAATGAAACTCTTAGCTGGATCTAGGCAGGCTCCGAAAAATTTCACCAAATGGTCATGTTGTAAATCCTTCATTCTCTTTAATTCCAACATCAGTGAGCGGTTGAGGGTAATGTTCCTCTCGTCCACCGTTTTGATGGCAACTTTACAACCACGAAATAGGCCCACGGGTATAAATATTTGACGATCACCACTTAGCGAGCCCATATCATCCGACATCAGGGTCATTTGTGAGTTATGCTTGACTAGGGAGTGTAACGAGCCACGGAAGCAGCGACCTGCGGAATTGTGGAAAATTACATCGTCGATATTTACCCTCCATGCCATGGAATTGATTTCAGCCTCCGATTTGTAATGGCGATAGCCAAAGAAGAAACAAACACTCATGATGACCACCACCACGCCAAGGACCAAAGAGAGTATGGCATAGCCTGGCAGAGCTGTAAATAAAATTTTTAGGAAATCTTATTTTCAGATTTTTTCTACCATACTTACAATTATCGGGACACAGCGAACCATCATAACCACACACCGGCCTATCCAAGGGTGGATCCAAACGATTCCCAGCCCAATGTATGGTTTTGCCCGGCACATATTCCAATTTGTTGTGTTGAAAATGTGCCACAATTTCAAAACGCCCCGTCGTTGGATTCATATCCAGCAACGAGTAGGCAGAGATCCGATCACCATTGGCATCGATTGTCACATTTCCCGTTATACCCATAAAACTACGATTCCACATGCGACGCACCATATCCGTACCATTGATGGGACGTGTCAGCACTGTGGGATCTTCACGTATGCTGTCATTCAGCGCATTGGCATACAGCAGGACGCCGTCGTAAAAGGAGGTAACGAACACCGATATGGGTTCATTGTCATGGAACGTGTAATTGTATTTGGCCTTTGCGATGGATTTAATCTGGAAAATTGAAAACAAAAAAGCGAAATGAAAAAAAAGAAGAAGAGCAAGGATACGTTGACACACAAAAAGCAGCAGCAGCAAGGATGTTCCGTTGATGTTCTCCACTTTTTTTTTCAAGAATTACTTCCTTGATAGTGCATTAACGTTGAGACATTCACAAGAATTTATATGTGTGTGTGGGGAATTGCAAGGGTATTGGATGCGTGACAGTAACGATGCAATGTAGGTTCTTACGAGGGAAGGGAGGACAAATTTTGGCGTTAGGAAAGGAGGGTTTTAGCTGAAGGAAGTCTCTATAGATGAGTTGATGGGGCTCTCTATGAACTGCAGTAAGTCGATCTAAAGGACCAGTGAGTCTATATACGCGAACTAAAGGTCCAGAGAGTCTATATAGGCGATCTACAGGGCCAGTGAGTCTATATAGATGAACTGTGGGGCTAGTGAGTCTATATAGACAAGCTGAAGGGCCAGTTAGTGTATATAGACGAACTGTAGAGCCAGTGTATTTATATAGACGAGCTGAAGGGCCAGTGAGTCTATATATACCAGCTGACTGGCCAGTGAGTCTATATAGACGAGCTGACTGGCCAGTGAGTCTATATAGACGAGCTGACTGGCCAGTGAGTCTATATAGACGAGCTGACTGGCCAGTGAGTCTATATAGACAAGCTGACTGGCCAGTGAGTCTATATAGACGAGCTGACTGGCCAGTGAGTCTATATAGACGAGCTGACTGGCCAGTGAGTCTATATAGACGAGCTGACGGGCCAGTGAGTCTATATAGACGAGCTGAAGGGCCAGTGAGTCTATATAGACGAGCTGAAGGGCTCATGACCAGTGAGTCTATATAAATGGTCTAAGGGACCAGTGAGTCTATATAGAGCTGAGCTGACTGGCCAGTGAGTCTATATAGACGAGCTGACTGGCCAGTGAGTCTATATAGACGAGCTGACTGGCCAGTGAGTCTATATAGACGAGCTGACTGGCCAGTGAGTCTATATAGACGAGCTGACTGGCCAGTGAGTCTATATAGACGAGCTGACTGGCCAGTGAGTCTATATCTATATAGACGAGCTGACTGGCCAGTGAGTCTATATAGACGAGCTGACTGGCCAGTGAGTCTATATAGACGAGCTGACTGGCCAGTGAGTCTATATAGACGAGCTGACTGGCCAGTGAGTCTATATAGACGAGCTGACTGGCCAGTGAGTCTATATAAACGAGCTGACTGGACAGTGAGTCTATATAGACGAGCTGACTGGCCAGTGAGTCTATATAGACGAGCTGACTGGCCAGTGAGTCTATATAGAGGAGCTGACTGGCCAGTGAGTCTATATAGACGAGCTAAAGGGCCAGTGAGTCTATATAGAAGAGCTGACTGGCCAGTGAATCTATATAGACAAGCTGACTGGCCAGTTAGTCTATATAGACGACCTGACTGTCCTGTGAGTTTATATGAGATGAGTCGAAGGTCCTGTGAGTTTATATGAGATGAGTCGAAGGTCCTGTGAGTCTATCATAGTCGAGTTGAAGGGTTTGGACCCCTGGGAAGGGTCTGGAAAATGATTCTTTAAAAATCCACGACGTATTAAGGGTCTGGAAAACGATTTTTAAAAAAGCCACGACCTAAGAAGGGTCTGGAAAATGATTATTATTAGTATTATTTAAAATCCACGCCTTCTGGAGGTCTCGAAAGAAATATTATTTAAATAAAAAATCTGTGCCTTGTGGAGGTCTGAAAAAATAGGCTTTAAAATTCCAAAAATTCTTGAAAAAAAAAATTTTTGAAAAATCCACGCTTTGTGCCTGGAAAAATGATCCTTGAAAAAACCTACGCCTTGTAGAATAATTTATTAAAAATCCACACCTTTTGGAGGTCTTTAAAATATTTCTTAGGGTTGAAGGGTCAGGAAGAATGATTCTTTAAAAATCCACGGCTTGCATAGGGTCTGCAAAAATGATTCTTCAAAAATCCACGCCTTCTGGAGGTCTCGAAAGAAATATTATTTAAAAAATCCACGCCTTCTTTAAAAATATATCCCTTGTGGAGGTCTTGAAAAAATAATCTTTAAAAAATCAATGTTTTGTGCCTGGAAAAATTATCCTTGAAAAAACCTACGCCTTGTAGAATAATTCCTTAAAAATCCACGCCTTTTCGAGGTCTTTAAAAATACTTTCTTATTTCGACTCTATTAGAGGTCAACAGCACCTCTTCCTACACAGGCAGCACCTCCATACACGAATATTACTTATATTCAGTACAGCCCCTCTAATTACTTGTCCAGAATCAGGCATGCTTATTCTTTGGCTCGATAGCCTTCTCCATGTAAATTTTCGCGATGTTTGAGACATAATTGCGACCTCTGGATCGACCAGAAAAACCGACAAAAATTAAGTATTTGGTCCATTTCATCCCCTAAATGTTAACCGATCTTTACCAAAAACAATAGGGGTCTTCATTGGGCCGAACCCATCCTACATGCAAAATTTCGTGAGGATTGGTCCATAACTATGGTTTGTATCGTGTTTAAAAATTATATAGACAGACGGACGGACGGACGGACACACATGTCTAGATCGACTCAGCTAGTCGAGATATGACGATCGGTATACTTAAAGGTGGGTCTAGGGCCAATATTTCGCGTTACAAACTTTTGGGGCTGCACAAAGCTATAATACCCTGACAACATTGTTGTGTAGGGTATAAACACTTCGACTAAATGGCCTTGTAAAAATATTTTTAAAAAATCCTCGTATGAAGTGCCTTCGAAAAAATATGATTTTAACCATCCTCCATATTTGGTTGCTCCACCATCGCGAAAAATTTCCATTTCCCTTGGGGAGGGTTGTGTGCGACGAAAGCTGAATTATGACAACCAAAAAAAGTAAACCAACTGAATTTCATAAATTGAAAATCCGACTCAGTGCTTGAAAACAATGTTACGGAATATAAATTCCCTTTTTATGAGTTTCTGTTTTTTACACCTACAGAAGGAAATTTTATTTATCAGATATCCTCCCTCCCCTCTCGCATTAATGAATGCACAATTTTGTGAATGAATGCATGAATTCATGATTTCAGCAAGTAAAACAAAAAAACGGGGGGAATATAAATTCAAAAGTGTGAAAATATTTTTAATGAAGGGGAAAATTGTGTTGAAAATGGAAAAGTGGCAAAAGGATATTGGAAAGGACATTTGTGGCGAAGAAAAAGAGGGGGACTTTTTTTTGAAAGTTCTGAAGAATTTATAGGGCACTAGGAGAAAGGTTTTAAAGAGAGATGGTGAAGTAATGACCCGATCTAAATATCCTTTAATGGCCCGATTTAAATGTTCTTGATCACTCCATCATAAAAGAGATGAAGGAGCAGTAGGCGAATGATGACCTTGGGAGACTATATCACCAATATGAAATTCTGTCTTTAAACATAATTGTTCTTCATCGGAAAATTCCTTAAAAAATTGTGACATTTAAACACTTCTCTGTTCGGTGAAATTCTTTTAAACCACAAATATTTCCCCCCTCTACACAACTCTTCAAAATGAAAAAACCCTCGCCTTGAAGTGGAAAAAAAGAAAAAAGTTTTTTTCTGGCAACTTTGTTACAACTTTTATATTATTTTAACTTGATTTTTTCTTGTGTTTGTTAATTTATCCTTTAACCCCATCCCCCACTCGCCTATAAACTCTTTGCACTCAGTCGTTCCATTTCCATCTTCACAGAATCCTGATGCAGTTTTAATGTGAATACGAAAACATACCAACATTATTTAATTTGTCTCTGCTCCATTAACATGACTAGACGAGAATTTATATGGAGAAAAATACACACCATTGCCAAAGGATGATAAAAGGATAACAAAAAAAAAATGGAAGAGTGAAAACATGAAAGATCATAAAATTTAAGCAATTTTAAGAGTTTATAGCTTTGCCAAGGGGAACTGCATTTTTTCTTATTTTAATGCCAGAATTTGCAGGTACGTAAATCAACACATTACAAAATACTTAGAGTTTGTAAAAGGACAACAAACAAAGGGAAAAGTCTGTCAGATTAGGGACAAAAATCTTGAGAATATTTTTTTAATAAATCCAAGCCTTGTGAGGGTCTTCAACAAATATTTTTTTTTATAAATCCACACCCTATGGAGGTCGAGGCCCTGGGGAAGTTTTGAAAAAATATTTTTTATTAAATCAACGCCTTGTGGAGGTCTTCAGAAAATATTTTTTAAAAAATCCGAGCATTATGGATGCCTTAAAAACATATTTTTAAAAAAAATCCACTTCTTGCGGAGACATTGAAAACATATTTTTTAAAAAATCCACGCCTTGTGGAGGTCTTCGGAAAATATTTGTTTAAAGAATATTTTTTAAACCCTCTTTTATGTAGTGAAGTTTTTTTTCACAAGCCGTGGATTTTTTAAAGAATATTTTTTCCAGACCCTCCACAAGACGTGGAGTTTTTTTTAAGAATATTTTTTTAACATCTCCACAAGGCGTGGATTTTTTAAAGAATATTTTGTCTGCAACCACCTCCAAGCGTTGATTTTTTAAAGATTTTTTTTCAGACCTTCCACAAGGCGTGGATTTTTTAAGGAATATTTTTTAAAGACCTCCACAAGGCGTGGATTTTTTAAAGAATATTTTTTTTAAAGACCTCCACAAGGCGTGGATTTTTTAAAGAATATTTTTTCTACAACCTCCACAAGGCGTGGATTTTTTAAAGAATATTTTTTCTACAACCTCCACAAGGCGTGGATTTTTTAAAGAATATTTTTTCTACAACCTCCACAAGGCGTGGATTTTTTAAAGAATATTTTTTCTACAACCTCCACAAGGCGTGGATTTTTTAAAGAATATTTTTTCTACAACCTCCACAAGGCGTGGATTTTTTAAAGAATATTTTTTCTACAACCTCCACAAGGCGTGGATTTTTTAAAGAATATTTTTTCTACAACCTCCACAAGGCGTGGATTTTTTAAAGAATATTTTTTCTACAACCTCCACAAGGCGTGGATTTTTTAAAGAATATTTTTTCTACAACCTCCACAAGGCGTGGATTTTTTAAAGAATATTTTTTCTACAACCTCCACAAGGCGTGGATTTTTTAAAGAATATTTTTTCTACAACCTCCACAAGGCGTGGATTTTTTAAAGAATATTTTTTCTACAACCTCCACAAGGCGTGGATTTTTTAAAGAATATTTTTTCTACAACCTCCACAAGGCGTGGATTTTTTAAAGAATATTTTTTCTACAACCTCCACAAGGCGTGGATTTTTTAAAGAATATTTTTTCTACAACCTCCACAAGGCGTGGATTTTTTAAAGATTTGTTTCAGACCTTAAAGAAGACTCCAAGGTGTGGATTTTTTAAAGAAGACTCCAAGGCGTGGATTTTTTAAAGAAGACTCCAAGGCGTGGATTTTTTAAAGATTTGTTTCAGACCTTAAAGAAGACTCCAAGGCGTCGATTTTTTAAAGAAGACTCCAAGGCGTGGATTTTTTAAAGAAGACTCCAAGGCGTGGATTTTTTAAAGAAGACTCCAAGGCGTGGATTTTTTAAAGAAGACTCCAAGGCGTGGATTTTTTAAAGAAGACTCCAAGGCGTGGATTTTTTAAAGAAGACTCCAAGGCGTGGATTTTTTAAAGAAGACTCCAAGGCGTGGATTTTTTAAAGAAGACTCCAAGGCGTGGATTTTTTAAAGAAGACTCCAAGGCGTGGATTTTTTAAAGAAGACTCCAAGGCGTGGATTTTTTAAAGAAGACTCTAAGGCGTGGGTTTTTTAAAGAAGACTCCAAGGCGTGGGTTTTTTAAAGATGACTCCAAGGCGTGGATTTTTTAAAGAAGGATCCAAGGCGTGGATTTTTTAAAGAAGACTCCAAGGCGTGGATTTTTTAAAGAAGACTCCAAGGCGTGGATTTTTTAAAGAAGACTCCAAGGCGTGGATTTTTTAAAGAAGACTCCAAGGCGTGGATTTTTTAAAGAAGACTCCAAGGCGTGGATTTTTTAAAGAAGACTCCAAGGCGTGGATTTTTTAAAGAAGACTCCAAGGCGTGGATTTTTTAAAGAAGACTCCAAGGCGTGGATTTTTTTTTTTAAAGAAGACTCCAAGCGTGGATTTTTTAAAGAAGACTCCAAGGCGTGGATTTTTTAAAGAAGACTCCAAGGCGTGGATTTTTTAAAGAAGACTCCAAGGCGTGGATTTTTTAAAGAAGACTCCAAGGCGTGGATTTTTTAAAGAAGACTCCAAGGCGTGGATTTTTTAAAGAAGACTCCAAGGCGTGGATTTTTTAAAGAAGACTCCAAGGCGTGGATTTTTTAAAGAAGACTCCAAGGCGTGGATTTTTTAAAGAAGACTCCAAGGCGTGGATTTTTTAAAGAAGACTCCAAGGCGTGGATTTTTTAAAGAAGACTCCAAGGCGTGGATTTTTTAAAGAAGACTCCAAGGCGTGGATTTTTTAAAGAAGACTCCAAGGCGTGGATTTTTTAAAGAAGACTCCAAGGCGTGGATTTTTTAAAGAAGACTCCAAGGAGTGGATTTTTAAAGAAGACTCCAAGGCTTGGATTTTGAAAAAAATATTTTTTCAAGAATATTCCAAAGAGTGGATTTTTTAATGAAGACTCCAAGGCTTTAATTTTGAAAAAAATATTTTTTCAAGAATATTCCAAGGCGTAGATTTAAAAAAAAAAAATATTATTCAAGAATATTCCAAGGCGTGGATTTTGAAAAAAACCTTTTTCAACAATATTCCAAGGCTTGGATTTTGAAAAAAAATTTTCAAGAATATTCGAAGGCTTGGATTTTGAAAAAATTTTTTTTCTAGAATATTCCAAGGCGTAGATTAAAAAAAAAACATTATTCAAGAATATTCCAAGGCTTGGATTTTGAAAAAAAATTTTTTTTTAAGAATATTCCAAGGCGTAGATTTTGAAAAAAAACATTTTTCAAGAATATTCCAAGGCGTGCATTTTGAAAAAAATATATTTTTTCCAGAGAGATTTTTTAAAGAAATTTTCAAGTAGACTCCAAGAGGTAGATTTTTAAAGAATACTTTTTTCAATACTTAGCTCATCTGTAGAAGATTCCCCTTAGCTCACCTATAGAAGCTTCCCTTCAGTGTGTATATAGAAGACTCTCTTCAGTTCTTCTAAAGAAGACGGCCGTCAACTCGTCTATAGAAGTCTCCCTTCAGCTCTTCTATGGAAGACCCCCTCTAGGTCCTCTGTAAAACTTTCCCTTCATCTTGTCTATGGAATAATCCTTTCAACTCCTTTATGGAATCCCTGCAGCTCGTCTAAAGTAGACTTCCTTGGCCTCGTCTATAAGAAGCCCTATATAGACGAGCCATGATGTCGTCTCCCTCTTCCCTTCATTTAGTTCTAAACATGTGTGGTTCTACAAATTTTGTTGTTGTTGCTTATGATTATTATTGTTCTTGTTCTGCCAATTATTGTTTATTTGAATTTCTAGGATTTCTGGATTTAAACATTTACTTAAAATTTTTGTTTATTTCCACCTGAAAAAAAATGTTTTGTTCGCTGGCATTTGGCTTACCTCATCCGATACTTTGGTATATTCCTCATCATCCGGTTGTTTAGGTGTTACCGTTAACATTGCTGTGTAGGCTTTACGGGCTCGTTCATTATTTTCCGCTGTATCATTTTTATCATACCAGGGCTGGGAGGTTAGATAGGGTGATCTGCAAAAGAAGCCAAAAAAAAAGAAATGGAAATTAATTACTAAGGGTAGATGGTGTTTCTTTATAGGGGAGAATAATTTATCAATGTGAGGTGATGTCTGAGGAGGTTTTACTATAGAAAACGAAGTTTTTTTTCTATAGAAAAAAATCATTGGTTGATGTCTCTTGAGTTTTTTTTTTATAAAAAAATGTCCTTAATGGGAACTAAGATCTGCGAAATTTATTTCTATTGCAACGCCGTCAATTGTGTTTTCCTACCTGCAGCCTACCTTAATCTCTCCCTTTCTTTTTCTTATACAAAGTTATATATTCTCCTGCGGATCAAATATATTCACCAATAATTAACGCTAATTTATTTCAAATTAGATTAAAATTTTTAATTATAATTCGAACTTAATTACCCCTATAAAAAGGCAATTTAAAAGTATTTTTCATTCCCTGGGCAGAGGGGTAAGCTACCTTGCATTTAAGTAGGAAACGTGCATA
Organism: Musca vetustissima; assembly: GCF_032173495.1. Taxonomy (NCBI): domain Eukaryota; kingdom Metazoa; phylum Arthropoda; class Insecta; order Diptera; family Muscidae; genus Musca; species Musca vetustissima. The sequence continues at coordinate 136,264 of NW_026879459.1, forward strand.
GCTGCTACAATGTTTCTAATTGGCTGATAAAAAAAGATTTAACTGAATTGTGAAATGTTTTTTTTTTTTGTTTACAATTTAATTTTTAGCAACTCAGCGAAAAACATTGAACAGCCACCAGCCAGCCAGTCTGTCATTCATTCAGGCCGAAATGTATGAACTAGGGAAAATGCCAAATTTAAGGATGAATGACGTTTAGAAACAAAAAGTGAAAGTATTTTCAGTGCCAGGGAATGAAAAAAAATATTTGAAATAAAAAGGTGCCAACATTTAAACTAAACAAAAATAGGATGTGATCTCAAAGGTAAAATGGCGTTCCGAAAATGACATAGTCAGCGATCAAAAATTATCCCTGCACTTCGACTCGAAAATAGTTTTTAATAGTTTTGATACAAATGTTAGCAAAGGTCAATGGTATTGTCATGTCATAATTTTTTTCCCCTATCCAACACGATTTGTAAATTTCCAACAACTAACTAATTTCTGACTCAGAAAAGTCATGTCACAACAACATATGTTTTTGTTGTTGTTTTGAATAATAAAACATGATTTAATTACATGTTTAATATCATCATCATCACCCAGACCCTGCAACTTAGTAGCAAATATTAAAAATAAAATTGTAATTATTTACAACAACAACAACAAAATTAATGATTGCAATTAAAACACGACAAAACAACTAATTCTTATGAGGTGTAAATTAAATGAAAAACTAATTTGAAACAATTCATAAAAATTCAGGCAAAAGCCAGTGAAGACTTTTTCTATAGAAAAAAATCACTGAGACCTCAGAGATGTGATTTTTCTATAGAAAAAAATCACTGAGACCTCAGAGACTGATTTTTTTTCTATAGAAAAAAATTCACTGAGACCTCAGTGATGTCATTTTTTTCTATAGAAAAAAAATTCACTGAGACCTCAGTGAGGTGTTTTTTTTCCTATAGAAAAAAATTCACTGAGACCTCAGTGATGTGAGTTATTTTCTATAGAACAAAATTCACTGAGACCTCAGAGATGGCATTTTTTGTATAGGAAAAAATTTACAGAGACCTCAGTGATGTGTTTTTTTTTTTTCTATAGAAAAAAAATCACTGAGACCTCAGTGATGTGTTTTTTTCTATAGTAAAAAATTCACTGAGACCTCAGTGAGGCGTTTTTTTCTATAGAAAAAAATTCACTGAGACCTCAGTGAGGCGTTTTTTTCTATAGAAAAAAATTCACTGAGACCACAGTGATGTGATTTTTTCCATAGAAAAAATTCACTGAGAACTCAGAGATGGCATTTTTTCTATAGAAAAAAAATTCACTGAGACCTCAGTGAAGTGTTTTTTTCTATAGACAAAAATTCACTGAGACCTCAGTGAGGTGTTTTTTCTATAGAAAAAAATTCACTGAGACCTCAGTGAGGTGTTTTTTTCAATAGAAAAAAATTCACTGAGACCTCAGTGAGGTGTTTTTTTGCTATAGAAACAAATTCACTGAGACCTCAGTGAGGTGTTTTTTTCTATAGAAAAAAATTCACTGAGACCTCAGTGAGGTGTTTTTTTCTGTAGAAAAAAATTCACTGAGACCTCAGTGAGGTGTTTTTTTCTATAGAAAAAAAATCACTGAGACCTCAGTGAATGCTTTTTCTATAGAAAAAAAAATTCACTGAGACCTCAGTGAATGCTTTTTCTATAGAAAAAAATTCATTGAGACCTCAGTGAATGCTTTTTCTATAGAAAAAAATTCACTGAGACCTCAGTGAATGCTTTTTCTATAGAAAAAAATTCACTGAGACCTCAGTGAATGCTTTTTCTATAGAAAAAAATTCACTGAGACCTCAGTGAATGCTTTTTCTATAGAAAAAAATTCACTTAGACCTCAGTGAATGCTTTTTCTATAGAATGCTTTTTCTATAGAAAAAAATTCACTGAGACCTCAGTGATGTGATTTTTTTCTATAGAAAAAAATTCACTGAGACCTCAGTGATGTGATTTTTTTCTATAGAAAAAAATTCACTGAGACCTCAGTGATGTGATTTTTTTCTATAGAAAAAAATTCACTGAGACCTCAGTGATGCACTTTTTTCTATAGAAAAAAATTCACTGAGACCTCAGTGATGCACTTTTTTCTATAGAAAAAAATTCACTGAGACCTCAGTGATGCACTTTTTTCTATAGAAAAAAATTCACTGAGACCTCAAGGGAAATTTTTCTTAGTATTATGTTTTTTGGTTTTGAAACTTTACTCACCTTGAAAACAATTCAATATTTATGAAAACATATTCCCCACTATCGATCATATTTAGCTCCTCGGCTGTTAGCATAATTTGCCGTATATTATGCGGATCGGCACACATAATGACAACTGTAATGAGATTAGAAATAGAAACAAAATTAGAAAACTAAATCCATTAAAAATAGATTATTTGGTGTGATGACAATACTAGAAAATGAAAAATCTAAAAGAGGGAAATTGTATTTAAAATGTTTTATTCGGAATTTTTTACAACGTAATTAATTTCCGTAAATAAACACCCCCACCAGCAAACATCACTTGTTGCTACTTCTTGCACGTAGTTGATAGTTTATAATTTTCGAATACCCAACGAACAATTTTTGGTTAAATTATACAAATGAATTTAATTGGTTCTTCAAGGAAGAATATTTTCGATCGTGGAATTTACCTACAAATCTAATGAAAATCTGTAAGAAAAATTCCTGGCAGAAATGAAAACTTTCTTAGAAAGCAAACAATTTTTCAGGGGGAAATATCTGACCTGACTCTCATCATCTATTTCCCTTCCAATAATTTCTTTTTTCCGACTTCCGCCATCATTGATTTATTTTTTCAATTCATCTAATTTCCCAACACAAATGTTTGCTGGGTTATTTGGTAGTTGGTGACATATTTGTGTATCTCTGTGTGTGTTTTGTATACAAAATAGCCGTAGTAAATAAATTAAATACCGTACAAAACAAAAAAGCATTTTAGTGGTCATTGTCATTGCCCACTGAGGAGGCAGTTATGATTATCAATTATCATTAAGTGACTTAGAAAAAAAAACAATCGACAACAAAAACAACGACAATGCGATGCGATAAATAATTATAAATTTTGTTGTTGTTGCATTTTGAAAACTAAGGCAACAACAAAGACCAGATGTTTTTTGGGAGGAAGATTTTACAGTGCATTCGAAGGGATTCATTGTGTAAGAGATTTTTTCTATAGCAAAAAAACACAACACTTAGGTCTCAGTGAATTTTTTTCTATAGAGAGGTCTCAGTGAATTTTTTTCTATAGAAAAAAGTGCATCACTGAGGTCTCAGTGAATTTTTTTCTATAGAAAAAAGTGCATCACTGAGGTCTCAGTGAATTTTTTTCTATAGAAAAAAGTGCATCACTGAGGTCTCAGTGAATTTTTTCTATAGAAAAAAGTGCATCACTGAGGTCTCAGTGAATTTTTTCTATAGAAAAAAGTGCATCACTGAGGTCTCAGTGAATTTTTTTTAGAAAAAAACACATCACTGAGGTCTCAGTGAATTTTTTTCTATAGAAAAAACTGCATCACTGAGGTCTCAGTGAATTTTTTTTCTATAGAAAAAAACACATCACTGAGGTCTCAGTGATTTTTTTTCTATAGAAAACCAGTAAGGAAAGTAGTAAAGTCGGACTGGGCCGACTATATGATACCCTTCACCACTTTGGGTATAATGTACATATGTATCCTAACAATTGCATGTCTATGTTCCCTCTTTCTCCAACCTATCCTAACTTAAATTTCATTCGAGCAGATTTAGAGCCGCTTGCGTAACATGGGAAAAATTTATGGAAAACGATTTATAGCAAAATTGATACACGCTATTCGGTACGCCGAGTTGTTAAAAATATAATCTATATGTGGGAGCTATATATAAATCTGAACCGATATCCACGAAATTTTACACACATCGCTTTAGACTTCATTCAGTACGCTGTGCGAAATTTCGTGCAATTCGAAGGATATATAGGGACGTTGGTGCATCAATCGGACGAACATATATATGGGAGCTATATCGAAATCTCGACCGATTTTCCCGAAACTCACCACTCATCATTCTAGACTCAATTTAGTATGCTAAGCCAAATTTTGTGCAAATCGAAGAAAATAACGGGACTTTGGTACACCATTTACCTTAAATCGGACGAAAATATATATGAGAGCTATGTCCAAATCTGAACCGATTTTCAGGAAACTTGACACACATCATTCTAGACCTAATTCATTACGCTGTACCAAATTTCGTGCAAATCGAATAATATATAGGGACTTTGGTACACCATTTACCTAAAATCGGACGAAAATATATATGGGAGCTATATCCAAATCTGAACCGATTTTCACGAAACTTTGCACACATCATTCTAGACCTAATTCATTACGCTGTACCAAATTTCGTGCAAATGCAATGATATATAGGGACCATTTACATTAAATCGGAAGAAAATATATATGGGAGCTATATCTAAATCTGAACCGATTTTTCCCAAATTTAATAGGGTTCGTCCTTAGGCCAAATAAGTGACCTTTGCCAAATTCCAATTCGGATTATAAATGCGACCTGTACTTTGTTTACAATTTAACATCGACAGACAGACGGACGGACGGACATGCATAAATCGACTCAGAAAGTGATTCTATGCATATTCTCAAAAGGAACCATGTGTCTATCTCGTTTCCTTTTGCCTGTTACAAACATATGCACAAAGACATACTACCCTGTGGTGAAGGGTATAAAAAGGCCATCACTGAGGCCTGACGTTTCAGTTCCTGACGTCTCAGTGGCCTGACGTCTCAGTGGTGAAGGGTATAAAAAGGCCATCACTGAGGCCTGACGTCTCAGGTCGAAGATTTTCCGTTTGAGGAAGATATTTTTGAAAATTCTTCTGTCCACCGGAGGCCTATTTAGATGCTCGAATATCTATTGAAGTCCTGTGTAGAAAGTGTGTGTCTATAGAAGACTAAGCTAGGATGATTTCAATATAGATGATCTCAGGAATGTATTTTGACCGTATAGGACCCCAAAAAGATCTTCTATGTAAGGGAGACCTCGGAAGTTATGTTTATCATGGGAAGACATTTTTAGAGCCCCCGGTTCATCATCTATGTATATATATCCCGCTATCTATAAACGACCTCTTTGTTTATAGGAAAGGTCTTTAGAAAGTCTTCTTGTTGTGGAAGATCTTCTTGGAGATCCTTCTGTATACAGGAGACCTCATTAGAATGTCGTCTATTTATTTAAGATTTTTATAGAAGGCGTGCTTTAGGCGTACTTTAGGGCGATGTCAATATATACGACCTGAAAGAGACCTCGGAAAGTAAGTGTATCTTCGGAAGACATTAAAAATGTCTTCTATTCATTGAATAAACCTCTGAAATGTCTTCTGTTCGTAAAATACTTTTGAAAGCTGGTTTTTGATATTTAGAAAGTATTTTCGGAGGTCTTCAGTCTGCAAAGGACCTCTGATATGTCTTCCACCTATGGAAGGCCTTCTGGGAGTTCCCCTATTTATAGGATACCTTGTATAATACATATATATTTGATAACTGTCCCTATTTGGAAAGCAAGAACAACAAAAACCATTAAATCGTAAAACAAATATTTACAATTACTGGAAAATTGTTTTTTTTGTTTTCGTACGATTTTGAATTGCTACTGAAAATGATTTTAAGTAGCCGCTTTGCGTGTTTTCTGGTCATTTTCAGATATCACCCCCATAACTTTTTTTGTTTTTTACCGGCAGCAGCTTAAAACTAATTAGTAAGGCTTTTGACAATAACAGAAACAACAACAACAAAAATTTTTGACGTCATTGATTACGTCAAAATAAAAATTAGTATTTAAATATTTGTTGGGATAGTTTGAAATTGACCGGTACGAAGTACTTTGTCATAATTTTTTGGTTTTGATATATTTTGGGTGAGAAGGTTGGAGAGGGGATTATAACTAAGGAAGGAGATTTTTCTATTGAAAAAAAAAAAAAATCATACAGAGACCTAAAATAAGGACCCTTTTTCATTAAACCGCTTGGAGAGAACTCAATACCGAAGAAATATTTCTTTCTATAAAATAGAAAATCAGCAGATCTAAGTTCCCACTATGAGTTATCCTTTCAATTATGAGTTATCACGCCTTTCAAATATAGAAAATTTTATAACTGATTCGATTTCTTATTTAAAAAACCAGTAAGGAAAGTAGTAAAGTCGGGCGAGGCCGACTATATGACACACTTCACCACTTTGGGTATATTCATCAGATGAATTCTGCCGAATTCTGCAACCTATACTAAATTTTTCATTTGTTCAAAATGTGACAAAATTACCTATAATCGGGAGAAAATATATATAGAAGCTCTATCCAAATCTGAACCGATTTCAAAACTTTCCACATTTCAAAACTTACGTTGTGCAAAATTTGTGTCAGTTTTGTGTAAAATCGGACGAAAATATATATGAAGAAGCTATATCAACATCTGAACCGATTTCAATGGGAATGACAGAGTTTAACTTATATTAACTAAAGTTTATTGTACAAAATTGTGTGGCAATCGGACAAACTTTGGGTCTTTAGTGCACAATTTACATAAAATCGGAAGAAAAAATATATAGGAGCTATATATAAATCTGAACCGATTTTCAGGAAACTTTACACACATCCACCATTTACCTTAAATCGGAGGAAGATATATATGGGAGCTATACCTAAATCTGAACCGATTTTCACGAAACTTAACACACATCATTCTAGACCTAATTCATTACGCTGTGCCAAATTTCGTGCAAATCGAAAGATATATAGGCACTTTGGTGCACCATTTACCTTAAATCGGACGAAAATATATATGGGAGCTATATCTAAATTTGAACCGATTTTCAGGAAACTTTACACACATCACTCCAGACTCATTCCAGTACACTATGCCAAATTTCGTGCAAATCGAAAGATATATAGGAACTTTGGTACACCATTTACCTTAAATCGGGCGAAAATATATATGGGAGCTATATCTAAATCTGAACCGATTTTCAGGAAACTTAACACACATCATTCTAGACCTAATTCATTACGCTGTGCCAAATTTCGTGCAAATCGAAAGATATATAGACACTTTGGTGCACCATTTACCTTAAATCGGACGAAGATATATGTGGGAGATATATCTAAATCTGAACCGATTTTAACGAAACTTAACACACATCATTCTAGACCTAATTCATTACGCTATGCCAAATTTCGTGCAAATCGAATGATATATAGGGACTTTGGTACACCATTTACCTTAAATCGGACGAAGACATATATGGGAGCTATATCTAAATCTGAACCGATTTTCAGGAAACTTAACACACATCATTCTAGACCTAATTCATTACGCTGTGCCAAATTTCGTGCAAATCGAAAGATATATAGGCACTTTGGTGCACCATTTACCTTAAATCGGACGAAAATATATATGGGGGCTACATCTAAATCTGGACTGATTTTTCCCAATTTCAAAAGGGTTCGTCCTTGGGCCAATTAAGTGACCTGTGCCAAATTTCATCCAAATCGGATCATAAATGCGACCTGTACTTTGTTAACAAAAATACATGGGCGGACGGACGGACGACATACGGACATGCATAAATCGACTCAGGAAGTGATTCTATGCATATTCTCCAAAGGAACCATGGGTCTATCTCGATTATTTTTGCCTGTTACAAACATATGCACAAAGACATAATACCCTGCACTACAGTGTGGTGAAGGGTATAAAAATATATAACGTTCATGACCTCCGAACATGTGCCGTAAACATACCCTTCCCCCTTTTTGAATTTTATTACTGCTTTTGATTTGAATTTAAACGTTTTTGAATATCGCCACTTAAACACAATATTCGTTTTTGTGGCAACAATTAGTTATCGCGAACTATTGCTCTTGATGGTGTTTTTGTTGTAATTCTTATCGTTTTTTTTAATAAAGTCATCGTCATCAATGGGTGAGTAAGTGAGTGAACGCTATGCTCATAAATGTTTCTGGTCAAATGTGAAATAAAAATTTGCAAACTGACAAAACCAGCGACAACAACTAACTGCTGGCTGACTGGCTGACGGACTGATTGTAACAACTTGATTGAATTTCATATAGAAAAATTATAAAATATATTATTTCGAAAACGATAGTAGATAAAGGCAACAACAACAGCCAATTCAATATCTATGCATTCTAATAGGACGCCTGATTGTGCCAATCAGAAATCCAGCCAGGCCTGCCACTCAGCCGCTAATCAAAGTAGCAAAAAAAAAAAAAAATTACAACAACACGAGTGTGAATATAGCTCGCGTGAGTGAGCATATGCCACAAGCTCGCAAGTGGTAAGCGTGCTTCATAAAATGCAAATAAATGAAATATTGTAGAATTTTTCTTTTTTTGTTCCGCATACAATTCAATTTCGATGATATGTAGATGAAACGTTGGATAATAGCAGAAGCAACAACAAAAACAGCAATCAAATTGATTGATTTGTTTATGAAGTTAAGCGGATTTGTAAATTTATAATTGAATTTAGAAGGCAAAAAAATATATAACCAATGGAAAATCATGTAAAAAAGTCGTTAAGGCCGGGTCGAACATTTTATACTTGCCACCATGTGAGGTGCATACAAAATTCATTAAGGAGACTCCCGGACCCCTATTTCACGATTTCAAAATTTCGGGTTTTTTATTTTTTGATATGAACCCACAAAATCTTGGGAATGTCCCTTCTCGAGGAATGCTTTTTTCTCGAAACAGCGTTTTTACGAATTTGCGGGCAGGATAACTCAATAAAAAATATTCTGGGCCTACATAGATATCGTATGCACTAGGATAAATCCAATTGGTGAAGATCTTGCATATTTTTGAGCTTGCTTTAAAAACGAAACCAATTTTCAAAAAACACAAAAAAAAATTCCTTGGTCCGATATGCTCATTTACCAACCGGTTGAAACTCGTCAAAATTTAAAATCGATAATGTGGGAATTCCCTTAATTGGTAACATTAAAACCAGTCTAAATGAAAAATTTTAACCCAAATAAGCAAGTCAAAATCGGTATGATCGATTTTCACCATACGATTTTCCAATCGCTCTCCTATAATATAAATAAAGTCCAATATAAAAGCCTTTTAAATATCATTATGTCCGGCTGTGTCGAACTTTTTCATATCCTTCAGCACGATGTGCGCATTAAAAATACCAAACATCGTTCAAAATATGCCAATTATGGGCATGCCATTGTAAATATATGCCAGGATTATTTTCCATCCCCGTAAAAATGAAATAAAAAAACCAGTAAGGAAAGTTCTAAGTCGGATGGGGCCGACTATATGATACCCTTCACCACTTTGGGTACATACAAGTGATGTTAATATTTACAATATTATGTAGATAGGGCAGATATAGAATCTTTGAAGGGACGATTGAGATGGAATCGGCCATTCGGTGCACAATTTACATAAAATCGAACGAAAATATATAAAAAGACCTATATCAAAATCTGAACCGATTTCAGCAAACCTTATCACACAGCAAAATTTTGCTCAATCGGACAAACATTGGGAGTGTATCATTCACAAAAAATCGGACAAAACTATATATGGTAGCTATATCTAAATCTGAACCGATTTTAACAAAACTTCGCAGACATCAGACCGGACCTAATTCAGTACTCTGTGCAAAATGTTGTTCAATCGGACAACGGACGAAACTATATATGGAAGCTATATCTAAATCTGAACCGATTTTAACAAAACGGCGTAGACATAAGTATGGACCTGATTCAGTATGTTTGTAACAGGCAAAATTAATCGAGATAGTCCCATGGTTCCTTTTGAGAATATGCATAGAATCACTTTCTGAGTCGATTTATGCATGTCCGTCTGTCCGTCCGTCTGTCCATGTTAAATTGTAAACAAAGTATAGATCGCAGTTATTATCCGAATTGGATGAAATTTGGCACAGCTCATCTATTTGGCCCAAGGACGAACCCTATTGAAATTGGGAAAATCGGTTCAGATTTAGATATAGCTCCCATATATATTTTCGTCCAAAATGCCTATATATCTTTCGATTTGCACGAAATTTGGCATAGCGTAATGAATTAGCTCTAGAATGATGTATGTTAAGTTTCCTGAAAATCGGTTCAGAATTACATATAGCTCCCATATATATCTTCGTCCGATTTAAGGTAAATTGTGTACCAAAGTCCCTATATATCTTTCGATTTGCACGAAATATGGCATATCGTACTGAATTAGGTCTAGAGAGATGTGTGTTAAATTTCGTGAAAATCGGTTCAGATTTAGATATAGCGCCCATATATATTTTCGTCCGATTTTAGGTAAAAAGTGCACCAAAGTCCCTATATATCCATCGAATTGCATGAAAGTTGGCATAGCATACTGAATTGAGTCTGAAATGATGAGTGGTAAGTTTCGGGAAAATCTGTTCAGATTTAGATATAGCTCCTATATATATTTTTATCCGATTTAAGGTAAATGGTGCACCAAATTACCTATATATCTTTCGATTTGCACCAAACTTGGCATATCGTACTAAATTAAGTCTAGATGGATGTGTGTTAAGTTTCATGAAAATCGGTTCAGATTTAGATATAACTCCCATATATATTGTCGTCCGATTTTAGGTAAAAGGTGCACCAAAGTCCCTATATATCCATCGAATTGCATGAAATCGGTTCAAAGTTAGATATAACTCCCATATATATTTTCGTTCGATTTTATATTTTCGTTCAGATTTCGATATGGGTTCAACATATGGATATGTATTCGTCCGATTTTACATAAATGATGCACCAAACTTCTAATGTTTGTTGAATTACCATGAAATTTTGCACAATGTATCAAATTGAGACTTGTATCACGTTATTGCGTTTCGTTGAAATTGATGCAGATGCAGCCATAGCTTCCATATGTATTTCGAACGGGTGTCTGATTGAAATTAAATTTATTAAAGTGGGGCGTAGCGAATTTCGTGTATCAGTTTTCCATAAATTTGTCCCATGATACGAAGACGACTCTAAATCTGCCGAATGAAATTAAATTTATCATAGGTTGCAGAAAGACATGAGCATGATCCTTCGAGGGAACAGTGACATGCAATTGTAAGGATACATATGTACAACATACCCAAAGTAGTGAAGGGTATCATATAGTCGGTCCAGTCCGACTTTGCTTACTTTCCTTACTGGTTTTAATTGACTTTGTGTTCCTCTGTGTAATCTGCTTTAGTTTTTTTCGGAAGACGATAAGTTTGTCTCTGTTTGTCATAAATTAATTTATTTGCTTGTTTTTTTTTTTAAGGGCTGAAATACTCACCCAGTAGTAAAGGTGCTGACAGAGATAAGAAGAATTTAATTTCATTTGCACTTAATCAAATAAAATAGTAAATGGTTGTTGGAACCATTTAGACAAGGTAGCTAAACAATGAGATATATAGAAGCTCCTCTATTTATTGGATCACTTTATATATAGAAAATCTAATTTTTAGTAAAGATCTACAAAGGGAGATTTTTGGGATGTCTAAAAAAATAAAACTAACGAATTTTTTTTTTTAAATATGCGTTTCTTAATTTGTCAAGGAGTGATAAAAAATCTCATTTATATTAAATATCTACAATGGGAGATTATTATAGATGTCTAAAAAAATAGAGGAACTACCAAATTTTCCAAATAAAGAATAATTTGTCAAGGAGTGATTGAGGAGAGAATTTTTAAGGGATATTTATTTTTTCAAAGGGTAACAAATTTCTTGAAGAAAATTTTTTCATGGAGTAACCGATCTTGATTTCATGAAGAATAATATTTCTTTTTAAACTTCCAGACCTGCACACCTTTACAGCTTCCAATAGGCTGTAGCAAATAAAGGTTCTAAAAATCCAAAGAGCCACTTTATGAATTCATAAGGGAATATTTTGTCAAGGAGTAATAAATTTCTTGGGAAATATTTTTTTTTTCAAGGAGTAATAATAATTTGTTTTTCAGGGGCTAGTTAGCCTGCATTTTCAACATCCAAACCAGCAGACCTTCACAGCTCCCTTTAAATCCAAGTCTATCTTGGAGAATTCATTCGGTCAATGTTCTATTGTCTTATTTCTGTTTAAACACACTTATTAACATTTTTTTTATAATAAATATTGAAATAACATTTGTATGTGAACAAAAACCTGTTAAAATTAAATAAAAATAAAAAAAAAAATAAATAAAATCTGTGTGCGACAATGTGTGAAATACAAATATCGATGATTTATTATTTAATTTTTTAAACAAAAGAAATAAAAAAGTTTAATTAAATAAAACGGATGGGCAGGGATCTGAGATTTATTTCTATCCAATATATATATATATATATATATATATTTCTTAATTTCTCCTATAAAAACCTAAAGTGACTGAGGTCACGTTCTTATATAGAAAATCTTCTCATTGTAAAGTGAGGTCTAAGATCTCTGAGATTTTTTCGGCCTCATTGACATCTAAGGCCTCTGAGATATTTTCTATACGACCTTAGTGAGAACTGAAGTCTCTGTGAGTTCATTTTACCCTCCACCTCTTCCAAATGGTGTTATATTAAATGTATCATTTCGTTTGCTACATCTCAAAATATTCACCGGAGACCACATTTCATATCGATACATCGTCCTAGTCCCATATTCCTTCCAATCGAAGTAGTTGTAATTTAGGATTCTAAATATTTAGTTAGTAAAAAACTTCTTCGCAGAAATTTTTGAATGTAGGCCCACATTTGGCTTATCATCCATAAAAAAAAAATATCCAGCCCCTGAACTTTTCGGCATTTTTATGTTGTTAGTAGCATTTTCTATCGAAGTGCATTTAATTTGACATTAGACATCTTTGCAGAATTATTTTTTGATGGTCTAGATTCACAGATTTCGACTCATTTTTGGTATTATATATCCTCAACAAAGAGACTGTATTCCAGGCTCTTGGAAGCTAAAGAACTTGTGTGCAGAAGACTTACGATGTAGGTCCATGTTTGGCTGTCTCTGTCTACTGTGTAAAGATCTCGCTCCTTTTTTTGCTATTTTTTAAAGTTATATATTTTTTTTTTTTTAGATATTTTTGCAAAAACTTGTTAATATGGGTCCATGTTTTTACAAAGTCCCCACATATAGCTACTGGCTCATTCTTCAACGAAGTGAATGTAAATTGGCATTCTGGGTACCTTGAGTGTGAAAGCAGGACATTTTCTTAAACCCCAATTTTTTGTCATAGCCCGCATATTAATGTCCCGTCCAATTTTCGGTACTTAAAAAATTAGTTTGAATTGAGGACTCGGTTTTGTTTTTCTACAAAAAATTGGCCTCAGTTTCCGGGATTTTTTTTATACCCTTCACCACACTGTGGTACAGGGTATTATGTCTTTGTGCATATGTTTGTAACAGGCAAAAGGAAACGAGATAGACACATGGTTCCATTTGAGAATATGCATAGAATCACTTTCTAAGTCGATTTAAGCATGTCCGTCCGTCCGTCTGTCTGTCTGTCTGTGCATGTTAAATTGTAAACAAAGTACAGGTCGCATTTATGATCCGAATTGGATGAAATTTGGCATAGGTCACTTATTCGGCCCAAGGACGAACCCTATTGAAATTGGGAAAAATCGGTTCAGATTTAGATATAGCTCCCATATATATATTTTACCGATTTAATGTAAACGGTCCCTATATATCTTTCGATTTGCACGAAATTTGGTACAGCCTAATCATTTAGGTCTATAATGATGTATGCCAAGTTTCGAGAAAATCGGTCCAGATTTAGATATAGCTCCCATATATAGTTTCGTCCGATTTCATGTAAATGGTGCCCCAAAGTCCCTATATATCTTTCGATTTGTACGAAATTTGGCATAACGTACTGAATTGAGCCTAGAGTGATGTCTGCCAAGTTTCGAGAAAATCGGTCCAGATTTAGATATAGCTCCCATATATAGTTTCGTCCGATTTCATGTAAATGGTGCCCCAAAGTCCCTATATATCTTTCGATTTGCACGAAATTTGGCATAACGTACTGAATTAAGCCTAGAGTGATGTCTGTCAAGTTTCGAGAAAATCGGTCCAGATTTAGATATAGCTCCTATATATAGTTTCGTCCGATTTCATGTAAATGGTGCCCCAAAGTCCCTATATATCTTTCGATTTGCACGAAATTTGGCGTAACGTACTGAATTTAGCCTAGAATGATGTCTGCCAAGTTTCGTGAAAATCGGTTCTGATTTAGATATAGCTCCCATATATAGTTTCGTCCGATTTCATATAATTGGTGCACCAAAGTCCCTATATATCCTTCCAATTGCACGAAATTTGGATTAATAAGTAAATGAAGAACTCAAAATGTGGCCGAATGCAAAAAAACATATTGTAACCGAACATGTGGCAAGTTTCGATGAAATCGGTTTTATATTTCGATATTTTGCTTTAAATTTATTTACATAATTTTGTCCCATTGTAAGAAGCAACTCTATATCGGACCAAAAATTAGTATAGTTTTCAGAATGACGTGTTTAATTTCATGTTAATGGTCCTTGCAAAATGCGACGTCTGTTGGGATTCCATCTGTTGGATATACCCAAAGTGGTGAAGGGTATCATAAATTCGGCCCCGTCTGACTTTACTACTTTCCTTACTGGTTTTCTATAGAAAAAAATCGCCATCAGTGAGGTCTTCTACATTTTCTCAATTTAAGAACCGAGGTCGCCCAAAATCTTTCTATAGAAAAAAATCGCCCTCAGTGTGAAAAAATCGCTTTCAGTGCGAGAACTGAGGTATTTCAGATTTTTTTTCTTTAGACGAAAATCACCCTTAGTGTGAAAACTGAGGTCTCCTAGATTTTTTTCTATAGAAAAAATCACCCTTAGTGCGAGAACTGAGGTCTCCCAGATTTTTTTTCTATGGACGAAAATCGCCCTCAGTGTGGGAACTGAGGTCTTCGAAATTTGTTTCTATTGGAAAAAATTGCCCTTAATTTAAGTTCGAAGATCTCTGAGAACTTTTTCGCCCTTAGTGCGAGAACTGAGGTCTTCCAGATTTTTTTTCTATGGACGAAAACCGCCCTCAGTGTGGGAACTGAGGTCTCCGAAATTTGTTTCTATTGGAAAAAATTGCCCTTAGTTTGAGTTCCAAGATCTCTGAGAACTTTTTTTGTAAAAAAAATCACCCTCAGTGCAAGAACTGAGGTCTTTGAGATTTTTTTTCTACTGAACTGTTTGTAAACTAAGGTCTGCCCGATTTTTTCTATAAAAAGTCGCCTCAGTGCGAAAATAGATCTCCGAGAGTTTTTTCTACAGCAAAATCGACCTCAGTGTGAATAGAGGTATTAGAGATGTTTCTATAAAAAAATTAAAGATCAGTATAAACAGTGGTCTCTAAATTTGTTTTCTATCGCCCTCATTGTGAACGGAGGTTTCCGAGTATTTTTTCAAAAGAAAAAATCGCTTCTCCCCGATTTTTTTTCTATAAAAAGTCGCCATCAGTGCGAAATTAGATCTGAGAGAGTTTTTTTCCACAGATAAATCGACCTCAGTGTAAATAGAGTTATTAGAGATTTTTCTCTAAAAAAAGTTGGCCATCAATGCAAACAGTAGTCTCTAAAATTGTTTTCTATCGCCCTCATTGTGTACTGAGTTTTTCGATGTTTTTTTTTTCGGAAGAAAAAATCACTTTCAGTGTGTGAAAAATTGCCCCTGTGGTGCCTCTGAGCAGAGAAACCTTAGACCCAATGGAAAAACACGATTTTTTTCACACCCACAATAAGCTGTGATATCAGCGAACCCTCGTAATGAAATCTGATTTTGTTTATAAAAAATAGTGTCTCTGTGGTGGCTCTGAACTGAGAAATCTTAGACCCTAATTGAAAAAAAACTTGCTTTAATGCTATCATAGATTTTTTTCTCACCCACAATCAGCTGAGGCATCAGCGAATTCCCGTAATGAAATCTGACAATAATTGTCATTCATTTGCTACTAAACTAAAGCTCGGCTTGGAATGATCGATTCCACACCAAATGTGTCATCGACAAATCAATTAGAATTTCAAAATAGCTACCGGCCGTTTATTGCAACATCTCATAAATGAAATCTCGCCTATAAGGCATAGGCCTTGATCAAAGTGACAGGAAGAATAATTGCTATGGCTATGAATAATTACAGCTGTTGTTGCTGTAGTTATTGTTATTGTTTTTAGCGAAAAAAAATATGCCAACAATTTGCGTATTTTATTTGTAATAAAACAATAAAAATATTTTTTGCTTTCTAATTAAAAATTCTGAACATGAGTTACAAAATGGGTGGGGATAACAAAATATGAGGTTATGTCATAATCGTCTCAGAGGTGTAGGCATAATTGATCCTTTAAGAGATTATCTGTTTTTGTTGTTGTTACACAATGTTCTATGTAATTTATAGTAATTTTTATTACAATTTGTAGTTGATATAATTCTTGGAAAACCACCTCCTCACACACTCACTGGTCATCAGTGGCATTAGCCATGTCGTTGCATTCCAACAATCCGACATTAAAACATTTCAACAATTCGTAATAGCAGAGTCCATTAGAATAACTCGGAATCATTAATTAAATTGAATTACTTAATTAATATTACATTAGTATTGATAATAGGGGCGTATGTATAGCAATTCAAATGCAAAAAAATACAACAACAACGACTAATGATAAAATTTCATTTGAAAATAAAGTCGAGTTTGTGAGACCCTGGATAACAAGAATGGCCTATTCTCTCCACAGTATAAAAGATAGAGAGAGAGAGAGAGAGGAAGGAGAGAGAGAGAGGAATGGAGAGAGAGAGAAAGGGGAACGGAGAACAACAGTTTGATATTATATCATGTTCATTGACAGATTTATATGTTATCATCTCTAAAAATAAGTCCTCGGAGATACCAAACCTCCCAAGCCGAAAAAATGAGCGCAGTATATCTCTACAAATAATTGACATTCTAAAAACCAGTGTGCGGAGCAGTATAGTCGGACGGGGCCGACCATACGATACCCTACACAACTACCACGAACTCTAACTTTCTGAGGATGTTTATTCCGAGTCTGAGTAATATTTCGTGATATTTGCCCCTCTTGCCCGATTAGAGGTCAACAACACCTCTTCCTTACTTTTTCGAATACTTGTCCAGATTACCTTCACGGTGGGTTGTGTTGTGATTTTCGGATTATACTCGATTCGAAAACACACAAAAAATTAAGTTTTCGGTCCATTTCATCCCAAAATTTTAATCTGATCATCACCGAAAATTGTAGGCGTTGTTTTTGACCATAACTGGAACTTCATGAACATTTTCAAAGCCATCAGCGCGATATTTCCTCCTCTAATGTGGTAATGGGTTACTAAATAATATCTGAATACGTAAGCACCTGTAAGTATTTGACTGTAACTCCTACATCTGAGTAGATACGTCACTATATTGGTATTGGTATCAATTTAAAGGCCAACCACTCCTCTTGGATATGCTATCAACTCCTCGGGTCAACATCCTCCAGGAGTAAATATATATGCCATAGAATACAAATTTTGTCATTTTTCACACAAAAGTCAGGGTCCATTTGACCCGCTAAATATTGACCGATCTTTATCAAAACATGCATGCTTATTCTCTGGCCCGATCCCCTTCTCCAAGCAAAAATTCGCGGTGTTTGGGTCATAATTGTGGCATTTGGATCGACCAGAAAAACCGACAAAAATAATGTTTTTGGTCCATTTCATCCCCTAAATATTAACCGATCTTTTCCAAAAACAATAGGGGTCTTCATTGGCCAGAACCCATCCTACATGCAAAATTTCGTGAAGATTGGTCCATAACTGTGGCCTGTATCGTGTTTACAAATTATAATGGACAGACGGACAGACGAACGGACACACATGTCTAGATCGACTCAGCTAGTCGAGATATGACGATCGGTATACTTAAAGGTGGGTCTAGGACCAATATTTCGCGCCGTTACAAACATTTGGGGCTGCACAAAGCTATAATACCCTGACAACATAGTTGTGTAGGGTATAATGAGCATATTCAAAATCTCACACAAAATCCATTTCCATTTAGAATTCTTGTAGGGTACACACCGCTCATATGTATGTTATGACCGTTTCAAATTAAGTCTGGAGGCATTTCCATTGGACAGCCAACCACTCAATAGACAAGAGTCAATTTTTCAAACATTTTTATTGAAAGCCATAATTGATGTAATGAAGTATTCATTGTCTAATAGTCTCACTGATAGACTAGCGATTGGCATCGATGCGGAACAATAGAATTGATGGCAATTTAATTGGAGCATTCGGCCATGTGCCATTTGTTGGTGGGGCCCATTTCATTTCGCTACGTGGCAAAAGGAGGCGATGAGTGTTTGGTTTTTTTGGTTAAATGAAGGCAAACGGAAAATTGACAATGGAAAGATTTATGGGTGGAAGAGAGAGAGAGAGAGAGAGAGAGAGAGAGAAAGACAGAGGGAAAGAGAGAGAATAATTTATGAGCAGGTCTGGGATGACCTGTTGAAAATCCATAAGATTTAGTAATATTCTAAAAAGAATATATGTTAGTCTACTAAAGATAATTTTTTAATTTCCAATAAGAATACAATAATTGCCTTCTAATCAGAAGATATATTGGGGTTTTAATCGAAAATAATATTGCTGTTCTAATAGGAATATTTATTTGTTTTATAAAAAAAAAATACCATTTGATGTTCCAATTGGAAGATGTATTTGGTATACTGATAAGAAATAATTTCCGTGTTCTAATTAGATATTGCTACTCTAATTAAAAAAAAACATTTTCGTACTCTAATTAGATGGTCTATTGGCAATCTCATGTGTATTCTCATCGGATTTTTTTTTTTCAATTTTCTAATATGAAAATAACAAACCTAATTGGTATTCTCTTCAACGGTTTTATTGCCCTTCTAATAAGAATATGGGCTACTAGTAGCAAAAGCTTCTAATTATTCTAATTCTAAATACCACTTGGACTTCTGAGGCCACAATATCTCTATTAAAAAATCTCCATTTAATAAAAAATACACCGAATGCATGTTGGATTTTTAATAAGAATCTAGTTGAATCGTCTAGTTGGAAATATATTTATCGTATAATAAGAAAAAGACTTCCAATAAGAAATCATATTCTCATAAGAAAATATAATCTGCATCCTTCTAATAAGGATGCATATTGGTCTTTTAATAAGAAGGCCTCCTGATCGTCTAATTAGAACAAATATAATAAGAAAAAAGTCGTCTAAAAAGAAAACACATTCTTATAATAAAACATATTCCCATAAGATAATATAATCTAACATGAAGAATCTTCTAATAAGAATGCATATTGGTATTTTTATAAGAAGACCTCCTGGTCATCTAATTAAAACAATTATGTATCTGATTTAAAAATATTCTAACAAGAAAACACATTCTTATAAGAAAATATATTCTTATAAGGAAATAAATTCTTATAAGAAAATACATATTCTAATAAGAAATTATAACCTACAACGAAAAATATCTTTTAATAAGAACTCGTGGTTCTGAGAAAAAAATTTATCTTATAAGAAAAAATCTTCTAATAAAAAAATAAACATAAACAAAATATTCTAATAAAAAACCATAAGATCTCTTAGCCGTCTCTAATAAGAATACTCTAATAAGAACTCTAATAAGAATACATCTTGGTCCTCTAAATAGAAGACATCTTGATCATCTAATTAGCAGAACAAAAGGTCATTCAATAACAAGACATCTAAACCTACTAATAATAAGAACTATTTTATTTATTGGAACATATTGCTGTCTTCTAATCTATTGATTTGAAACCTTTGTGGAATTTTATAACAATCCGTATTGATCTTCTATACAAATTCTATGGGTATTACTATAGAATACAATTGGAAAACTAATGATCTTCTTAACCAAGGATCTTCTGATATTCCAATTAGACATTTAGATATTTCTCTGATTTCCAGGTCATCTAATTGGAAGATTCTAAGTTATTACAAAATAATAATGGGGCATGGTGGTCTACTGTAAGAACCCTTATTGGTCTTCTATAATAAATTCTATTGGTATTCCTGTAGAATGCAATGGGAGAACTAATGGTCTTCTTAAAGAAATATTTTCTGATAATCTAATTAGATGATCTTTTGCTTATCAGGTCACCTAATTGGAATATCCTCTGGTCTTCTCATAAAAAAACTATTTGGGTATTCTAATAGGAAGGCATTGTGCCATATTTAAGATAGTTTTCAGGTATCCTATATGAGGGTTTTTGTTTTCTATAAGAAGTCCTTCAAGTTTTTTATAGGAAGGCCTTTTGGTTTTCAAATAGGACAGATGTTTCTCCTTATAGTTGGAAAATCTTACAATGTTCTAATTGAATGGTACTGCAGATATATTTTTGTCTTCTATATGAATACATTTTTTGTATTCTAAAAAAAAGATTTTCTGCTCCTCTGTAGAAAGACCTTCGGGTCTCCTAATTAGAATGTCAGTTGGAAAATCTTGTGGAGTTTTAATTGGACGGTTGTGAGGTTTTTGAATAGGAAAATGCTGATTTTTTTTCTAATAAGAAGTTCAATTGGTATTCTTATAAGAACATTGATTGGGCGCTAAAATTACGAATTATTGGTTTTCCAACAAGAATGTCTGAATATGTAATTGCTTTCAAGGGAATAAAATAAGGAGATTGATTAATAGGATCTCTGGATCCTCTCTCTTTCCTAATAGGAATACCAATTGGAAAATTTTCAGGACTTTTTATTGGAAGGTAATGAGGTCTTACAACAGGAAAATACTGATTTCTTCTAATAAGAAGTTATATTGGTATTCCAATAAGAATATAAATTGGGGCGTTAAATGAAACATTATTGGTTTTCCAACAAGAAGTCCTATAGATTTTTAAATGAAGATTTTGTCTGAATATGTATTGGTTTTCAAGGAATAAAACAAGGAGATTTATTTTGAAGACCTCAGGATTTCTCTCTCTCTCTTATTAGATCAGCCTTGGTAATTATACCTATATTTGGCCCAAGGACGAACCCTATTGAAATTGGGAAAAATCGGTTCAGATTTAGATATAGCTCCCTTATATAGTTTCGTCCGATTAAAGGTAAATGGGGCACCAAAGTCACTCTAAATCTTTCGATTTGCACGATAATTGGCACAGAGTACTGAATTAGGTGCAGAATGATGTGTGCCAAGTTTCGAGAAAATCGGTTCAGAGTTAGATATAGCTCCCATATATAGTTTCGTCCGATTTAAGGTAAATGATGCGCCAAATTCCCTATATATCATTCGATTTGCACGATATTTGGCATAGAGTACTGAATTAGGTGCAGAATGATGTGTGTTAAGTTTCGTGAAAATCGGTTCAGATCTATATATATAGCTCCCACATATATCTTCGGCCGATTTAAGGTAAATTGTGTACCAAAGTCCCTATATATCTCTCGATTTGCACGAAATTTGGCACAGTGTAATGAATAAGGTCTAGAATGATGTCTGGCAATTTTCTTGAAAATCGGTTCAGATTTATATATAGCTCCCATATATATCTTCGTCCGATTTAAGGTAAATTGTGTACTAAAGTACCTATATATCTTTCGATTTGCACGAAATTTGGCATAACGTACTAAAGTGAGCATAGAATGACGTAGTTATGTTTTCTAGAAGTTCAGACATAGCCCATCGGATGACCTATTGATATTTGTTTGAAGTCGAATTACATTCTATAGTCCCATTGTAACAAACGGATGACATGTTTATGGATAGATCTAGGTCGATTCACATTTTGGTGAAGGGTATCATATAGTCGGCCCCGTCCTACTTTAATTCTATGAAGTGTCTGCATTTCACACCAAAACTTTAACGATTAGAATCCTTTCACCAAACTGAAAACTTTGTTATTGTATTAACCTCTCTTTTTGTTGTGGTTGCTTTGTTCCCCTTTATTGAAGTCGGCATATGTGAAAGCCTGCCTGTCTGGCGAATGTCAATTTCGAGGAACTGACAGAATAGTTAGTGTGTGGAGCATTTCACACCAGCGGATAAGCTAAATTGTATGTACTTGCAATTAAATGTAAACAAAAATAGAAATAAAAAATAAAGAGGAGGATGTGGCAAGGGAAGTGAAGTACACACACCTAATAAAGGCTACCATAAAAGATACCCTGCGAAATAAAACAGAAAAAAACAACAAAACGAACAAATAAACAATAAAGTGGGGAACGTGTTGAAATAATGCTTAACTGTTTTTATTCTAATGGATATTCAGACACGTTGAATGCGACATGACTGGTTGCGGATTTCGGTATTGTCATAAACGAGAGGGGGATAAGCATTATAAAGTGTCTTTGCCACCGTTAAGTAGAATTTTGTTAGGTTAGGTCAACAAATTAAATAAAATTATTTTATTTTTTTTAAGAAAATTCCGTAGTACCTCATAAAATTATTATTGATCATCTTATTGAATTTTCCATTTAATTTAATAAATGCTGTAATTTGCTACCACATTTTAATAATTTATTTAAAATCTATCTACCTTCAAAATTGTTGCCATTAACCACCAGTAATTATTTCAAACATTTCCTTGATACATATTCATTCTAATGATTTGTGGATGCATCATCCAACCATCCAACGAACTCAACCACTCACCCACCCACCCACACACGCCTCATAAACATCCGAACGCCGAACCAGGAACGTTGCCAAATAAATTCACACCTTATTCACTTCAAAACAGGTGGAAAATGTTTTTGGCCGTGGCCATCGTATGAGAAAATCTGCTTGGCAAACGCGTTATGATTTATGTGTTGTGGCACATTTTTTGTTTACTTCGATGGCAAAATGAAAAACACAAAAAAACGAGAAGAAGAAGAAAGAAAATTTTCAAAATCCGTTGTAATGTTTACATTTAAGAAAACTATGTAAAAAATATTATTATAAGAAAAATAAACAAACAAGCAAACAGACAGGCAGGCAGATAGTATACAACAAGTACAAGTGTATGACGCTAATCCGAACACCTGGTGTTAAAAGGAATATA
This sequence comes from Musca vetustissima, assembly GCF_032173495.1. Classification (NCBI taxonomy): domain Eukaryota; kingdom Metazoa; phylum Arthropoda; class Insecta; order Diptera; family Muscidae; genus Musca; species Musca vetustissima. The sequence goes on from NW_026879459.1 coordinate 159,412, forward strand.
TGTCATGTAAATATTTGAATTATAATTTTTTCAAATTAGATTTTTGTCACATTAACTATTATCAGGTTAACGGTAATTATTAGCAATAAATTAAAATAATGTATCCGAAACAACAAATAAATATGTAAATTGTGAGGATCTTCTAATAAGAATATGTTTCCATCTTCTAATTAGACTGTTTTTAGCTTCTCTAATAAGAATACCAACAGGTCTCACAATAAGAAAATTTTTTGTTATTCAACCAGTAAGGAAAGTAGTAAAGTCGGACGGGTTGGTTCCTTGGTGCGTCAATTACTTAAAATCAATCTATAATAAAAGGGAGCTATATCTATATCTGGACCTATTTTCACGAAACAAGGCAGACATCACTCTAGGCTCAATTCAGTACGTTATGCCAAATTTCGCACAAATCGAAAAATATATAGCGACTTTCGTGCACCATTTACATGAAATCGGACGAAACTATATATGGGAGCTATATCTAAATTTGGACCGATTTTCTCGAAACTTGGCAGACATATCTCTAGGCTCATTTCAATACGTTATGCCAAATTTCGTGCAAATCAAAGGATATATAGGGACTTTGGTTCACCATTTACATGAAATCGGACGAAACTATATACGGGAGCTATATCTAAATCTAGACCGATTTTCTCGAAACTTGGCAGACATCACTCTAGGCTTAATTTAGTACACTGTGCCAAATTTCGTTCAAATCGAAGGATATATAGGGACTTTGGTGCACCATTTACATGAAATCGGACGAAACTATATATGGGAGCTATATATAAATCTGGACCGATTTTCACGAAACTTGGCAGACATAATTCTAGACCTAAATGATTAGGCTGTACCAAATTTCGTGCAAATCGAAAGATATATAGGGACCGTTTACATTAAATTGGTTAAATATATATATGGGAGCTATATCTAAATCTGAACCGATTTTTCCCAATTTCAATAGGGTTCGTCCTTGGGCCGAATAAGTGACCTATGCCAAATTTCATCCAATTCGGATCATAAATGCGACCTGTACTTTGTTTACAATTTAACATGCACAGACAGACAGACGGACGGACGGACGGACATGCATAAATCGACTTAGAAAGTGATTCTATGCATATTCTCAAAAGGAACCATGTGTCTATCTCGTTTCCTTTTGCCTGTTACAAACATATGCACAAAGACATAATACCCTGTACCACAGTGTGGTGAAGGGTATAAACAAGAGGAGCTATTGGTATTCTAATAAGAATACTACAGATATGCCAAAAATAAAAATTTCTGGCCTTCTAATAATAACATTTTCTGATTTTCTAATAAGAATGATTATTATTCTAATAAGAATAAATTAAAGTCTTCACAAAAAGGAAAATTTCCGGATTTCTTATGTGAAAATATTCTGTTTTATTATAAGAACATTTACTGGGTTTATAATAGGAAAACCTAAAGGTCATCAACTAAGTAGAAATCTCTCCTTTAATGAAATACTTCAGGTCCCCTATTGATCTTGCACTAATCTATCAGTTTTCTAATAAGAATATCTTTTGACCTGCTAAAAGGAATATCATCTGATATATATGTTGTTATTGTCAGCAAATAAGATTTTTTTGTTATCTAATAAGAAAATGGAAATTTTCTTCTATTTATATAAGAAAATATGCTGGTTTAATAATACAAAAAATTTCCTGATTTCTAATAAGAATATCTAATTAGAAATTAAAAAGAAAATTTTTTGATCTTTACCATTAGGTCTGCTATTGATCTTGTAATAATATACCATCTAATAAGATTTTTTTTTTGACTAATAAGAAAAAGAAAATTGCCTGGCCTTTTTACAAAAGAATATTCTGGTTTAATAATAACAATACATAAAGGTCCTCCACTAAGAAGATTTCCCTGTTGATGTTCTAATAATACCTTCTAATAAGAATACCTTAAGATCTTCTAAAGGGAATGCATAATAAGAATTTTTTCAGGCTTATTCAAAATATGTTTTTATAGATAATATCTTCTAATAAAAAATGTATCTAATAAGAATACATTTCCCTTCTACTAAAAAAATTTTTCTCTTCTTATAAGAAAAATGAAATGTTTCTGGTCTTCTTATAAGAAAATATTTTGGTTTAATAAAACTAACACGTTCTGGGTTTCTAATAAGAATACCTAAAGGTCCTACACTAAGATGAAATTGGGGTCTCTTAAAAAATCTACCAGTCTTCTAATAAGAATACCTTCTGATCTTCTAAAAGGAATATCATGTGATTGCATAATAAGAATTATTTCAGGTTTATTTAAAAGATGTTTTTATTATCTTCCAATAAGAAAATTTTTTGTCTTCTCATAAGAAGATTTTTTTGGGTTTTTAATAGGAAAAGACTTTGGTTTTCTATATAAAAATTTTCAAGTCTTTTACTAAAAACACCTTCTGATTTTCAACTTCTAATGTGAAGGTATTGGCCTGCAAATGATAAGACATTTTGTATTTCTAATTAGAGGATTTTCTAGTTTGAGAATATGATTTGGTATTCAAATAAAAATAGTCTTTTAGCAGGGCCTGGTCTTCTAAAAATTTTTTGGTCTTCTCAAAATACAAATACGTACTGGAAAGACTTTCCGGTCTTCTAATATGTACTTAATGTGATATTCCAATAAGAAATCCTACTAATCATCTAATAAGAAGACCTTCTGTTATTAAAATAAGGAAGAAGACCTTCCTATCTTCTAATAAATATACGTCATAGTGTTCTAATAAGAGAATCTTCTGGGTTCCTGATACGGTGTGTTCTAATAAGAAAACATATTGGTATTTTTGAGAATTTACGGTCTTCTATTAAGACATCATGGCATTAGAAAGTCCTTCTGGTTTTCTAAAAAGCATCCCATTAAGTGTTCTAATAAGAATAATATTCTTAATAAGATAAACAGACGATTATTAGAAGATGTGTTCTAATGAGGAGACGTGTTGGTCTTCTAATAAGAGAACCTACAGGTCTTCTGAGATAAGCACATTCTGACCATCAAATATTCATGTATTTTGATTTTCTAATACGAATAACTATTTTTTTTGATTTTTTCTAATTAGCGATCCCATTGATCTTATAATAAAAATACATTATAGTCTCCGAAGTAGAAAGTCATCTGCTTTACCAATAAGAATATCAGCTGGCCTTCTAATAAGAGAATATGATGGCCTGCTAATAAGAATTGCTACAGGTGTTTGAATTTTTCTAATAAGAAGATTTTGTGGTATTCCACCATGTTGTTCGTTTTATGGATATTTTGCGATCTTCAAATAAAAATAATTTATTGTGTTTAAAATATCTTCAGGTCTTCCAATAACATAACCTACAGGTCTTCCGAGATGAACACATTCTGCTAATAAGAAGGCCTTCTGATTTTCTAATACGAATAACTTTTGGTTACCTCCAATACGATATCCTATTATTCTGCTTATAAGAGGACCTTCTAGTTTTCGAATAAGAAAGCCTCCAGCTCTACCAATAAGAATGTTATCTGACTATCTAATAAGATAATATGTTGGTCTGCTAATAATAATCATTTCTGGTCTTCGATTTTTTCTAATAAGAAGACTTTGTGGTATATCACCATGTTGGTCTTCTTATGGATATTTTTCGGTTTTCAAATAAGAATAATTTATTGTATTAAAAATATCTTCAGGCTTAGTAAAACGAAAATCTTCCCGACTTCTAATAAGGAAACCTTATGATTTTCTTTGGGCTTTGTAGTTTTCAATATGAAGGCCTTCTCCTTTTCTAATAAGATGGCTTACTGATTTTCTAATAAGAATAACTTTTGATTTCCCAATAAGAAGACCACATGTCCTTCTAATAAAATAAACTAGAGGAGACCTTCTGTCTTTCTGATAAGAATACCTTGGGGTCTTTCTCAATTGTTTTAAAGGATACCTTCTATATTTCCAATAAGAAGAGCTTCGGATCTTCCACCATGGTTCTTAAGGATAACTTCCCTTTATCTAATAAGAATATAGAAGATTTTGATTTCCCAATAAGAAGACCACATGTCCTTCTAATAAAATAAACTATAGGAGACCTCCTGTCTTTCTGATAAGAAGACCTTCGGGTCTTTCTCAATTGTTTTTAAGGATACCTTTTATATTTCTAATAAGAAGAGCTTCGGGTCTTCCACCATGGTTCTTAAGGATAACTTCCCTTCATCTAATAAGAAGATAGAAGAAAGAAATACCTCCCAATTTTCTAATAAGAAAATCTTCTCAGTTTCTAATAGAAACATTATCTAGTGTTCCAATGAGAACAGCTTTTGGTTTTCTAATAAGAAAATATTCTATTTTTAATAGGAAAATTTTATGGTTTTATAATATGAATAACTTCTGGTTTTCCAATAAGAAGACCATATGATCTTCTCATAGAAGAAACTGTTGTTCTGCTAAAAAGATGACCTTCAATAAAAAGATCACTTGGTCTTCTAATATACGAAACCTGTTGGTCTTATAAGAATTACGAACCCTATTTCTTTTCTAATAAGAAGACCTTCTGATCTTCTTAATTATGTTTTCGGTATTTTCATCTGAAGACTTTATGGTGTAAAACGAAAACCCGTGCTCTAATAAGGCAATTTTCTAATAAGAACTTCTAAATTTCTTTAATTCTTTTCATAACCTTAAAAATTATGTCTCAAAATTCCATTAAAATTTTCAATTTGCTCATACTTACTTCTCGCCTTCTTCGCAATAGTGTTGAGCAACAATTTAATACTGGCTTTTGTCCATTTCTCCGTGTCCATTGCCTGTTGATAACCCGAATGGACCTTGTCGTGAACCACAACGGCACAGAAGAAACACACCGAATTGCCCTTGGTTTTGGTATCCTCATTCTGATATATCAACACTGTGGTGGTCCAATTGAAACTTTCCAAAATCCCCTTGACAACATTTCCCAAATTATTGGCCAAGGAGCCTCGCAGTCTGGTCAAAGTAGGATAGGAAGATGCCTTATTGCCAAAATCTTTGGCACTGCCGCCCGAGGTGAGTACGGGTATTTTCCAGACGCCAGCATAACGGGATATTGGTGCCAATACATATTCACATGACAGGCCCATGACGGCATTGATTTCCGGAAAACGCATATAGATTTCAAAGAAACCAATTGGACCGTGGATCGAGGAGCAGTTTGTGTCTCGAGATATCAAAGTGAAATCAATTTCTGCATTATGGGCAAACCCCATGCGATGTATATGATTTATGGCCAATTCCAAGACGGCCAATACCTTTACCATAACACAATCGTTTTTGTTATCCAACTCCACGCCGGGTAGAAGAACGGCGAATACCAAATTTTTGTGCGGCACTGTTTTGTTGGCATAGCGGGATGAGGTGGAGGCTGGCGCTCGAAAGACTTGTTGCATCTCTGTACTGGCCATGGGATCTTGGGATTCAATGTGATAACGTTGAGCATGATTGAGCTGGAAATTGTTGAAAATTATCGGCAGTAGCAGAAGAAGATGGAGGAGGCAAGCAGAAGATGATAAAGAACCAGCCGGAAAGGGTAGGTTGAAATTTAATTTCATTTTCTTGTTGAACTTGAATTGGGAATTTTTGTGGATGGTGTTTCTTTTTTGTTTATTAAATTTTTCTTCTTCTTGTTGTTGTTGTTGTTCTGGAGATGATTAATAATATTTTTTTGTAGTTGTAGTTCGTTTACATTATATATGTTGTTGTTGTTGTTATTTGTAGTTGTGTTTTCTTTTGTCTTTCATGTTTATTATTAATATTTTTTATTAATGAATCACTTTCTTTCTTTTCATTTTTAGTTGCTGTTGTGTTTTTGGTGTTCCTTTGTTTCTCGATTTAGTTGTTGGACTTTTGCTGTTGTTGTTGTGATTTTTTGTTACGGTTTTCAATTCACTTTTCTATTGTTTATTTATTCATTTATTCACAGAAGCCCAACAATTATTTCACTTGTTTTTCATTGTTCATTGTTTGTTTGAAAGGTGACTACTTTATTTTCGTCCTGTAAAATCCTGTTCGGAAAATAAACATGGAATAAGTTCGATGAGGTCGGAAACTTTTTTAGAATTCTCCAAATTTAAACAGAGGTAAATGAAAAAATATAGAGAGAATAATTTCATTGACGTAGGTGTGTAAATTTGATCCCTCAATAAATTTAACCACCCATTTGAGGAATAAAATCGCTTGTTGGGTAAATTGTTCACTCTGAAGGAATAAAAATTAAAAATCGCTCAGGTCGTACTAGTGTTCTAATCATATGGAGACAGGTTTGTCTGCGAAAAAAAAGAACGTACTGGTCTTCTGATTCAATGATATTTATGATTTCTAATGAGACGGCCTTCTATTTTTCTAATACGAAAAACTTGTGATCTTCAATCAGGAGACTATATGATTTTCTAATAAGAAACCCGATTTTTTGCTAATAAACCCAGTAAGGAAGGTAGCAAAGTCGGACTGGGCCGACTATATGATACCCTTCACCATTTATGGTATATTCTACAAATATGTATCCTAACAGACGTCACCTTTTCGAAGGAATACTAATTGCAGTACTTTGGGTCAATCAATTTACATTAATAAGATAACTAAATCTGAACCGATTTTCACGAAACTTAGCACACACCATTCTCGACCTAATTCAGTACCCTATGCCAAATTTCGTGCAAATCGAAAGATATATGGGGACTTTGGTGCACCATTTACATAAAATCGGACGAAAATATATATGGGCTATAGTATCGCCCATCAAGAATTCGTTCAAGACTGAATTCGGTACGATCTGCAAAATTCCGCGAAAATCGATGGATATATAGAGACTTTGGTGCACTGTTTACCTAAAATCGGATGAAAATATATATGGGAGCTATATCTAAATCGGAAACGACTTTCACGAAACTTTGCACATATCATTCTCGACCTAATTTAGTACAGTATGCCGAATTTCGTGTAAATCGAAAGATATATAGGGACTTTGGTGGACCATTTACATTAAATCGGACGAAAATATATATGGGAGCTATATCTAAATCTGAACCGATTTTCACGCAACTTAGCCCACTTTATTCTAGGCTTAATTCAGTACGCTGTGCCAAATTTCGAGAAAATAGAAACATATTTAGGGACTTTGGAGAGCCATTTACCTTAAATCGGACAAAACGATATATGGGGGCTATATCTAAATATGAACCGATTTTCAAGAAACTTAGCTCATATCATTCTCAACCTAATTTAGTACCCTATGCCATATTTCGTGCAAATCGAAAAATATTTAGGGACTTTGGTGCCCCATTAACCGTAAATGGGACGAACTATACACGGGACTTATATGAATACTCCATAGTTTTCTAATAAGAACACCTTCCAGCTTTCTAATAAGAAAACCTCTTGTTCTTGTAATAAGAAGCCTTCTGATTTTCTAATAGGAATAACTTCTGGTTTTCCAATAAGAAGACCATAATTGATGGCAAGAGAAAACGAAATGTCAAACTACAGATACTCGGGTTAAAAACATGGGGTAGGACCTTGAAAATACCAAAATTGATGCGATGATGAGCATGCAATTATATTGTAAATGTGTTGTAAATAAATTTTTATTCACTTAAATGCTACATTACACTTCGTAATGCTTAAAAATACTTGTAAAGGGTTGGATCTTTATATGGGAGCTTCACCTAAAGATCGAGCGTAGAACTAAAAATGTGTTAAAAATACAAGTAAAGCTTGCATGATTTCTTCTTTTACATATGGTGGGTCGTTCAGTAAAATTTTCAGAAACTACAAAAAAATATAGATTTATCTAGAGTTAATCTATACGTAGAAGAGAGTGTGATGAAGGATATACAAATTACCTAACTTAATATCACCTTTTCTATATTATTTTGTATTTTTTTATTTTTCACATAAAAATAGATAAGCCCAAAAAAAAAAAATTGATAGCTCTCTGTCACCTATGGCTATGTGACGGTGACAAACAAAGAGACATCTGCTATTTTTCAAAGAGCAAAATTTCTGTGACAATATTTCAAATAAATTTTGTGAATACATCAAAGGCTGCCTAAACCTCTTCCACCCTCAGGCACTTGGAATTCCAATGAAAATAAAAAAATGAAATGAAAAGAAATAAAAACCAGTAAGGAAAGTAGTAAAGTCGGACGGGGCCGACTATATGATACCCTTCACCACTATGGGTATATTACACAGGACTATTAACATGAAATTGGATGAAATAAAATATGTGATATTTATCTAAATATGAATCTACCTAGATCTATCCATAAAGTATGTAAATCGACTTCAAACAAATATAAATAGGTCATCCGTTGGGCTATGTCTGTACTTCTAGAAAACGCAACTACGTAATTCTATGCTCAATTTTTTAAGTTGTGCAAACTTTGATGTCAATCTGACTAACATGAGGAGTTTGATGCCCAATTTACGGGCGAAAATATATATGGAAGCTCTATCCAAATATTAAGCGATTTCAAACAAACTTGTCACAGGTTAGATTATACTAATTTCAGAACGTTTTGTTCCTATCAGCCTATTGGATCCTTGGTGCGTCAATTACTTATAATCAATCTATAATAAAAGGGAGCTATATCTAAATCTGGACCGATTTTCAGTACGTTATGCCAAATTTCGTGCAAATCGAAAGATATATAGAGACTTTGGTGAACCATTTACATGAAATCGGACGAAACTATATATGGGAGCTATATAGAAATCTGGACCGGTTTTCTCGAAACTTGGCAGACATCATTCTAGACTCAATTCAGTACGTTATGCCAAATTTCGTGCAAATCGAAGGATATATAGCGACTTTGATGTACCATTTACATGAAATCGGACGAAACTATATATGGGAGCTATATAGAAATCTGGACCGGTTTTCTCGAAACTTGGCAGACATTCATTCTAGACTCAATTCAGTACGTTATGCCAAATTTCGTTCAAATAGAAAGATATTTAGCGACTTTATTGCACCATTTACATTAACTTGGACGAAACTATAAATGGGAGCTATATCTAAATCTGGACCGATTTTCACGAAAAAAGCCAGACATCACTCTAGGCTCAATTCAGTACGTTATGCCAAATTTCGTGCAAATCGAAAAATATATAGCGACTTTGGTGCATCATTTACATGAAATCGGACGAAACTATATATGGGAGCTATATCGAAATCTGGACCGATTTTCTCGAAACTTGGCAGACATCATTCTAGACTCAATTCAGTACGTTATGCCAAATTTCGTGCAAATCGAAGGATATATAGCGACTTTGATGTACCATTTACATGAAATCGGACGAAACTATATATGGGAGCTATATCTAAATCTGAACTGATTTTCAAGAAATTTTACACACATCATTCTAGACCCAATTTAGTACGCTGTGCCGAATTCCGCCAAATGGAAGGATATATAGGGAATTTGGTATACCATTTACATTAAATCGGGCGAACATATATATGGGAGCTATATCTAAATCTGAACCGATTTTCAGGAGACTTAACACACATCATTCTACACTTCATTCAGTGCACTATGCCAAATTTCGTGCAAATCGAAAGATATGTAGGGACTTTAGTGCACCATTTACCTTAAATCGGACGAAAATATATATGGGAGCTATATCTAAATCTGAACCGATTTTCGAGAAACTTAACACACATCATTCTAGACCTAATTCAGTACGCTGTGCAAAATTTCGTTCAAATCGAAAGATATATAGGGACTTCGGTGCACCATTTACATTAAATCGGACGAAACTATATGTGGGAGCTATATCTAAATCTGAACCGATTTTCTTGAAACTCAGCACACATCATTATAGGCCTAATTCATTACGCTGTACCGAATTTCGTGCAAATCGAATCATATATAGGGACTTTGGTGCACCATTTACATGAAATCGAACGAAACTATATATGGGAGCTATATCTTAATCTGGACCGATTTTCACGAAACTTTGCAGACGTCATTCAAGGCTTAATTCCGTACGTTATGCCAAATTTCGTGCAAATCGAAAGATATATAGGGACTTTGGTGCACCATTTACATGAAATCGGACGAAACTATATATGGGAGCTATATCTTAATCTGGACCGATTTTCACGAAACTTTGCAGACGTCATTCAAGGCTTAATTCCGTACGTTATGCCAAATTTCGTGCAAATCGAAAGATATATAGGGACTTTGGGGCACCATTTACATGAAATCGGACGAAACTATATATGGGAGCTATATCTAAATCTAGACCGATTTTCACGAAACTTGGCAGACATCATTCTAGACCTAAATGATTAGGCTGTACCAAATTTCGTGCAAATCGAAAGATATATAGGGACCGTTCACATTAAATCGGTTAAATATATATATGGGAGCTATATCTAAATCTGAACCGATTTTTCCCAATTTCAATAGGGTTCGTCCTTGGGCCGAATAAGTGACCTATGCCAAATTTCATCCAATTCGGATCATAAATGCGACCTGTACTTTGTTTACAATTTTACATGGACAGACGGACGGACGGACGGACGGACGGACGGACGGACGGACAGACGGACATGCATAAATCGACTCAGAAAGTGATTCTATGCATATTCTCAAAAGGAACCATGGGTCTAACTCGATTATTTTTGCCTGTTACAAACATATGCACAAAGACATAATACCCTGTACCACAGTGTGGTGAAGGGTATAAATAGGCACACGTTTCTTAATTTCCGTTATGATAGACATTTATCATTTAAACAGAGAAAAAAATCGATTTCGTGAGAAAAATAAAAAAAAAACTAAGAAAAGAAATTTTGAAATAAAAATACAAATAAAATATTTAAGTAATTAATTATATATATATGTATATATATATTTATATATATAAATAAAATAGAGATTTTTGGTAATTATTAGACATTAGGGTGATATGAGACCCAGAGGACTCGTATAAGAAAAAATATTAGCAATATCAAAGAATACTTTCTATAAAAATATTTTATGGTCTTCTATAAGAAAAATTTTATATAAGGGGACTTTATAGTCTTCTATAAGAAGACTTGTTGGTGTTCTGCAAGGAGACCTAATGATATCGTATTCTATAGGAACAACTCTTGGTCTTCTTAATTTTATTTTTATACCCCTCACCACACTGTGGTACAGGGTATTATGTCTTTGTGCATATGTTTGTAACAGGCAAAAATAATCGAGATAAACCCAAGGTTCCTTTTTAGAATATGCATAGAATCACTTTCTGAGTCGATTTATGCATGTCCGTCCGTCCGTCTGTCTGTTCATGTTAAATTGTTAACAAAGTACAGGTCGCATTTATGATCCGAATTGGATGAAATTTGGTACAGGTCACTTATTTGGCCCAAGGACGAACCCTATTGAAATTGGGAAAAATCGGTTCAGATTTAGATATAGCTCCCATATATATTTTCGTCGGATTTAAGGTAAATGGTGCACCAAAGTCCCTACATATCATTCGATTTGCACGAAATTTGGCATAGCATGCTGAATGAAGTCTAGAACGATGTGTGCTATGTTTCGCGGAAATCGGTTCAGGTTTAGATATAGCTCCAATATATAGTTTCGTCCGATTGTAGGTAAATAGTCCATAAAAGTCCCTGGAAATCTTTTGATTTGCACGAATTTCAGCATAGCGTACTCAATTAAGTCTAGTATGATGTGTGCAAAGTTTCGTGTAAATTGGTTCAGATTTAGATATAGCTCCCATATATATATTCGTCCGATTTAAGGTAAATGATGTATCAAAGTCCCTATATATCTTTCGATTTGCACGAAATTTGGCACAGCGTACTGAATTAAGTCTAGAACGATGTGTGCAAAGTTTCGTGAAAATCAGTTCAGATTTATATATAGCTCCCATATATAGTTACGTCCGATTTTAGTTAAATAGTCCACTCAAGTCCCTGGAAATCTCTTGATTTGCACGAAATTTGGCATAGCGTACTGAATTAAGTCTAGAATGAGGTGTGCAAAGTTTCGTGAAAATCGGTTCAGATTTAGACATAGCTCCCATATATAGTTTCGCCCGATTTTAGGTAAATGGTGCACCAAAGTCCCTGGAAATCTTTTCATTTGCACGAATTTTGGCATAGAGTACTGAATCAAGTCTAGAATGATGTTGCAAAGCTTCGTGATAATGTCCATAGCTAGGCCAATTGACACAACGTACTGAAGTTATATACATAAGTCTCTGCCAAGTTTCCCTGAAATCGGTTCAGATATAGATATATAACAAAAACCAGACGTCTGTTAGGATACATATGTAAAATATACCCAAAGTGGTGAAGGGTATCATATAGTCGACCCAGTCCGACATTACTACTTTCCTTACTGGTTTTTTTATTTTATATAAGAAGACCTCTTGGTCTTCTATAAGAAGACCTCTTGGTATTCTATAAGAAGACCTCTTAATCTTCTATAAAAAGACCTCTTGGTCTGTTTTAAGAAGACCTATTTGTCTTCTGTAAGAGGCCCTCTTGGTCTCGTATAAGAAGACTTCTTGGTCTCCTATAAGAAGACCTTTTGGTCTTCTATAAGAAGATTTTTTGGTCTCCTATAAGAAGACCTTTTGGTCTTCTATAAGAAAACCTATTGTTCTTCTATAAGAAAACCTATTGGTCTTCTATATGAAGACCTCTTTGTCTTCTATAAGAAGACCTCTTGGTCTTCTATACGAAGACCTCTTGGTCTTCTATACGAAGACCTCTTGGTCTTCTATACGAAGACCTCTTGGTCTTCCATACGAAGACCTCTTGGTCTTCTATACGAAGACCTCTTGGTCTTCCATACGAAGACCTCTTGGTCTTCTATAAGAAGACCTCTTGGTCTTCTATAAGAAGACCTCTTGGTCTTCTATAAGAAGACCTCTTGGTCTTCTATAAGAAGACCTCTTGGTCTTCTATAAGAAGACCTCTTGGTCTTCTATAAGAAGACCTCTTGGTCTTCTATAAGAAGACCTCTTGGTCTTCTATACGAAGACCTCTTGGTCTTCTATAAGAAGCCCTCTTGGTCTCCTATAAGAAGACCTCTCGGTCTTCTATAAGAAGACCTTTTGGTCTTCTATAAGAAGACCTTTTGGTCTTCTATAAGAAGACCTTTTGGTCTTCTATAAGAAGACCTCTTGGTCTTCTATAGGAAGACTTTTTGGTCTTCTATAAGAAGACCTCCTGGTCTTCTATAAGAAGACCTCTTCGTCTTCTATAAGAAGAATTCTTGGTGTTCTATAAACGGACCTCTTGGTTTTCTATATGAAGACCTTTTGGTCTTCTATAAGAATACCTCCTGGTTGTCTTTAAGAAGACCTCTTGGTCTTCTACAGGAAGACATTTTGGTCTTCTATAGGAAGACATTTGGTCTTCTATAAAGAGACCTTTTAGTCTTCTATAAGAAGATTTTTTGGTCTTCTATAAGAAGACCTCTTGGTCTTCTATAGAAGACACCCTTCTATAAGAAGACCTCTTGTTCTTCTATAAGAAGACCTCTTGGTCTTCTATAAGAAGACCTCTTGGTATTCTATAAGAAGACCTCTTGGTATTCTATAAGAAGACCTCTTGGTCTTTTATAAGAAGACCTCTTGGTATTCTATAAGAAGACTTCTTGGTCTTTTATAAGAAGACCTCTTGGTCTTCTATAAGAAGACCTCTTGGTCTTCTATAAGAAGACCTCTTGGTCTTCTATGAGAAGACCTCTTGGTCTTCTATAAGAAGACCTCTTGGTCTTCTATAAGAAGACCTATTGGTGCTCTATAAGAAGACCTCTTGGTATTCTATAAGAAGACCTCTTGGTCTTCTATAAGAAGACCTATTGGTGCTCTATAAGAAGACCTCTTGGTATTCTATAAGAAGACCTCTTGGTCTTCTATAAGAAGACCTCTTGGTCTTCTATAAGAAGACCTCTTGGTCTCCTATAAGAAGACCTCTTGGTCTCGTATAAGAAGACCTCTTGGTCTCGTATAAGAAGACCTCTTGGTCTTCTATAAGAAGACCTCTTGGTCTTCTATAAGAAGACCTCTTGGTCTTCTATAAGAAGACCTCTTGGTCTTCTATTAGAAGACCCCTTGGTCTTCTATAAGAAGACCTCTTGGTCTTCTATAAGAAGACCTCTTCGTCTTGTATAGGAATACCTCTTGGTCTTCTATAAGAAAACCTCTTCGTCTTGTATAGGAACACCTCTTGGTCTTCTATAAGAACATCTCTTCGTCTTCTGGACGAAGACCTTTTCGTTTTCTGTAAGAATACCTCTTGGCCTTCTATTGGTAGAACTCTTCGTCTTCTATAAAAAGATATCTTCGATTTCTTCTATAAGAAGACCTCTTGGTCTTCTATAAGAAGACCTCTTGGTATTCTATAAGAAGACCTCTTGGTATTCTATAAGAAGACCTCTTGGTCTTTTATAAGAAGACCTCTTGGTCTTCTATAAGAAGACCTCTTGGTCTTCTATAAGAAGACCTCTTGGTCTTCTATACGAAGAGGACCAATTGGTCTCCTATAAGGAGACCTCTTTAGTTCTCCTATAAGGAGACCATTGGTCTTCTATAAGAAGACCTCTTGGTCTTTTATAAGAAGACCTCTTGGTCTCCTATAAGAAGACCTCTTGGTCTTCTATAAGAAGACCTCTTGGTCTTCTATTAGAAGACCTCTTGGTCTTTTATACGAAGAAGACCATTAGACCTCTTGGTCTCCTATAAGGAGACCTCTTTAGTTCTCCTATAAGGAGACCATTGGTCTCCTATAAGAAGACCTCTTGGTCTTTTATAAGAAGACCTCTTCGTCTTGTATAGGAATACCTCTTGGTCTTCTATAAGAAGACCTCTTCGTCTTGTATAGGAACACCTCTTGGTCTTCTATAAGAACATCTCTTCGTCTTCTGGACGAAGACCTTTTCGTTTTCTGTAAGAATACCTCTTGGCCTTCTATTGGTAGAACTCTTCGTCTTCTATAAAAACATATCTTCGATTTCTATAAGAAAACTTCTTTGTCCTCTATTATAAAACCTCTTGGTCTTCTATAAGAAGACCTCTTGATATTAGAAGACCAATTGGTATTCTATAATTGGTGTTCCATAGATAGATTAATTTGTCATATATAAACAAAACGTATACGTGTTCTATAAGCGACCTATAACTTTTTTTTTTATCAGTGGTTTTCGTCTCTCCCTCTTTTTACTGAGAAACCCTATTGTGATCAACAACACGCGTCATTTTGATATATAAGCAGAACATGATATATAACCGGCAGAAATTCGATACCCTTCCTTTTGCGGAATCATAAATATTTTTACGCAATAAACAAATTGTCATTATCCACAAAGAATGGGTGACGTACAAGTTTTCATGTTTCTACACCCTCTTCTTGTTTTTTTCCCAAATAGCAGATTTATTTCAATCCGCAATTCATTTTTTTGTATTTTTATTCATAGGTGTTTGTTTTGATGAGATTTATTGTGTTATAAATTCATGTTTATGACTTGGCATTCTAATCGGAAATTAAAAGACAACCAAAGCTCAACTACTCAACAAATGGTATTTTGTTGATATTATAAAGCCCCGAACAAGATTTGAATGCTAATTAGGCTAAAGTCATAACATTTTTTTTTTTTGAAAACAACCGGCTTATACAAGTTTCTATATTTAGAATTGCGATTGTCTTTTTATATAACCAAAAAAAAAAAAATAAATAAATAAAAAATAATAATAATAAAAAAGAAGCATACACAAATTCCGTTTCAAATTCCATTACACCCTAATGTTCTTTTTTTACTCAGAATTTAATTACTCTATTCTTTTTTTCTGTTTTTCGTTTTTTTTCTTTCGTTGACAGATGTGGGCAATTTAAGTGGATTTATTAATGATGTTTCGAATATTCTTGTCGGCTTTATGGGCCAGGTCGCGTGTTTTACATGTTTTGTCAGATGATTAGCTGGATAGGGGGTTCGTACATTGTTGTCGGTTATGTTTCATGTTGTTTGGTGTTTTGTTGTTGTTTTTGTTGTTTTATATATGAATAGGGGATTCCCCAGAACTATTTTTGTCGTTATTTTATTACTTTTTTTGGGTATAAAAAGAAAGTTGTTTTACTGACTGTTGTTAATGTGTCTGGGGGTTATTTCTTCTATGATTCTGATTATGTAAATTTGTGATGAACACAGTATATAAGGTAATAAACCCGGTTTTGTTATCTAAATATCAGGTTCAAAAATCTAGAAAACCGGTTCTTTTAATCTCAAAAAATACATACAATAGCTACAAAACCAGTGAGCGGAGCAGTATAGTCGGACGTGGCCGACCATATGATACCCTACACAACTACCTCCAAAAGCACACTTTTGGCGGTTCTATATTCTGAGTCTGAGCAATATTTCGCGATATTTGCACCCTTTTTACCGATTATAGATAAACAACTCCACTTTCTAAGTCTTGCATATTTTCCAAAATGTTTTTTCTTGAAGTGAATTTTTACGCCATAAAATAAAAAAATTGGTCACTTTAGGTTTTGGTTGATTTGACCCTCGGAAAATTGACCGATCATCATTTAAACAACCGCTCTAAGTAGTTGGTCAGATCCCCTTCACCTTGTAAAATATGTGATGTTCTGCATATAATAATTGCCTCAAGAGCGACTAGAAAATCTGACAAAATTAAAGTCTTCGGTTCATTGCACCCCATGAATGAAATCTCAACTTCACCGAAAACTATAGGCGTCGTCCTTGACCATAATCGGAAATTCATGTACAATTTCAATGCGACATTCCCGTCCTCTTATGGAGTAATAGTAATACTATGCACATAGTCACCTTTACCTAATAACGTATAACTACCACATCAAAGTACATACAGCCATATAATTGGTACCAATTTGAAGGTCAACAACTCCTCTTCTCGGGTATATGTCCTTCAGGAGAAAGTATATACACCCCAGAATAATAATTTTGTAATTTTTCACACAAAAGTCAGGGTCCATTTGACCCGCTAAATATTGACCGATCTTTATCAAAACAAGCATGCTTATTCTTAAGCCCGATACCCTTCTCCATGCAAAATTTCACGATGTTCGGACCAAAACTGTGGCCTCTGGAGCGACCAGAAAAACCGACAAAAATTTAGTATTTGGCCCATTCCATCCCCGAAATATTAACCGATCTTTACCAAATAGGGGTCTTCATTGGACCGAACGCAATCTACATGCAAAATTTCGTGAAGATTGGTCCATAACTGTGGCCTGTATCGTGTTTACAAATTATAATGGACAGACGGACGGACGGACACACATGTCTAGATCGACTCAGCTAGTCGAGATATTGTTTTTGGTAAAGATCGCTTAATGTTTAGGGTATAAAATGGACCAAATACTTAATTTTTGTCGGGTTTTCTGGTCGCCTCAGAGGCCGCAATTATGGCCCAAGCAGCGAATTTTTACATGGAGAAGAGGATCAAGCCAAATAATAAGCATACCTGTTTTGATAAAAATCGGTCAATATTTAACGGGTCAAAAAATGTGTGTGTGAAAAATGACAAAATGTGTATTCTATAGAGCATATATTTACTCCTGAAGGACATAGACCCGAGAAGTTGATAGTATATCCAAGAGGAGTGGTTGGTTGAAGTGGACCGAAAACTTAATTTTTTGTGTTTTGTTTTCGAATCGATATATAGGCCACAAATATAAGCCGAACATCACAATATAAGCCACGGCGAAGGGTATATTGGCAAGTAATTAGAAGGACTGTACTGAAAATTAGAAATATTCGGAAAATATATCAGTGTAAGGAAGAGGTGCTCTAGAGCTCTAATCGGGCAAGATGGTGCAACTATCAATAAATATTGTCCAGGCTCGGAATAAAAATATGCAGAAAGTTACAGTGTATAGGATATCGTATGGTCGGTCCCGTCCGACTATACTGCTCCGCTCACTGTTTTTTATACCCTTCACCACACTGTGGTACAGGGTATTATGTTTTTGTGCATATGTTTGTAACGGGCAAAAATAATCAAGATAGACCCATGGATCCTTTTGAGAATATGCACAGAATCACTTTTTGAGTCGATTTATGCATGTCCGTCTGTCCGTCCATGTATATTTGTTAACAAAGTACAGGTCGCATTTATGATCCGATTTGGATGAAATTTGGCACAGGTCACTTAATTGGCGCAAGGACGAACGCTATTGAAATTGGGTTCAGATTTAGATATAGCTCCCATATATATTTTCGTCCGATTTAAGGTGAATGGTGTACCAAAGTCCCTATATATCTTTCGATTTGCACGAAACTTGACGCAGCGTAATGAATAGGGTATAGAATGATGTGTGTTAAGTTTCCTGAAAATCGGTTCAGATTTAGATATAGCTCCCATATATTTCTTCGTCCGATTTAAGGTAAATGGTGTACCAAAGTCCTTATATATCTTTCGATTTGCACGAAACTTGACGCAGCGTAATGAATAGGGTCTAGAATGATGTGTGTTAAGTTTCCTGAAAATCAGTTCAGATTTAGATATAGTTCCCATATATTTCTTCGTCCGATTTAAGGTAAATTGTGCACCAAAGTCCTTATATATCATTCGGTTTGCACGAAATTTGGAATAGCGTAATGAAATAGGTCTAGCATGATGTGTGCCAAGTTTCCTGAAAATCAGTTCAGATTTAGATATAGCCCCATATATATCTTCGTCCGATTTAAGGTAAATGGTGTACCAAAGTCCCTATGTATCTTTCGATTTGCACGAAATTTGGCACAGCGTAATGAATGATGCCTAGAATGATGTGTGTTAAGTTTTCTGAAAATTGGTTCAGATTTAGATATAGCTCCAATATATATTTTTGTCCGATTTAAGGTCAATGGTGTACCAAAGTCCCTATATATCTTTCGATTTGCACGAAATTTGGCATAGAGTACTGAATTAGGTGCATAATGATGTGTGCCAAGTTTCGAGAAAATCGGTTAAGTTTTTAATATAGCTCCCATATATATTTTCGTCCGAGTTAAGGTAAAAGGGGCGCCAAAGTCCCTACATATCTTTCGATTTGAACGAAATTCGGCACAGAGTACCGAATCAGGTCCACAATGATTTGTGCCAAGTTTCGAGGAAATCGGTTCAGATTTAAATATAGCTCCCATATATATTTTCGTCCGATTTTAAGGTAAAAGGGGCGCCAAAGTCCCTATATATCTTGCACGGAATTTGGCACAGTGTAATGAATTAGATCTAGAATTATGTGTGTTAAGTTTCCCGAAAATCGGTTCAGATTTAGATATAGCTTCTATATCTGACCAAATGAAAAATTTAGTATCGGTTGCAGATCCAATTTCATTTTACTGGTCCTTTAAAAATGCGACGTCTGTTAGGATTCATCTGATGAATATACCCAAAGTGGTGAAGGGTATTACATAGTCGGCCCCGTCCGACTTTACTACTTTCCTTACTGGTTTTTATCCATGGAAGACTCCATTATTCTTTCTATTGAAACCATATTTTAAGATGGTAAACCATAAATAGGCACGATAGATACACTGGATCCCTATTTTTTCGAATTCCTATAGAATGATTTCTTGGTTCCCCATACCAAAAGGTCTGTTCTGCATGCATTGCAGGTGGTTATAGAATCTGTTTGTCTTTTCCTTAAGTGTCTGTAAAAAAATTACTTGTTTGTATTGTTGTTGTTGTATAATTTTTTAGTGTTGTTGTTTTTGTTGGCATTCCAATTAAATGTAAACAAGTTTCAAATATTGGCTCCAAAATTAAATTTGAACCGGTTATCTTTTTTAACAGATGAAATTGTTGTTTTTTATATTTTTTTAATTGTTTGTTGTAGTTGTTGTGCAAAAAAAGATATGTTGCGGGTGGAAGTCGATATGTAATTTATCATTGTTTATTTGGTAATGATAATAAAAGCAATTGCTACTGTGTCAGCTTGTTTTTTGTGTTTGGTGGTGTTGTTGTTGTCGTCGCCGTCGTCGAAAATGCTTTAATCGATTTGTTATGGCCCTTTTTTTGGTGTGTGTGTGTGTTTTTTTTGTTTCTTAAACGAATTGCTGAATGGCAATTTATTTTCGGGTAAATGGGGTTTAGCTAGGCAACCGAAAGAATGGACAAAATAAAACAAACAAAAATCGCTAAATTTTGAAAATAATATTTTCAGTGAGAAGTTCAATTACTTACTTCAATTACTACCCAATGAGAACTGAAAATACCAGGTTCAAGCCAATCCCGTTGAAAGATGTGCCTTAACACCTCAAAATTCACAAAATGGAGAGGTACCCGCAACATGTGTCAATATTGATAATTTTAGATAGGGTAATTTTCTATCTATTTAGAAATCAATTACAATTTCAATTAATATACCAGGGACGTACTAAAATAGCTCAATGAAGGATGAGGCATTGTAAAACCAGGAAGGAAAGTAGTAAAGTTGGACTGGGCCGACTATATGATACCCTTCACCACTTTGGGTATATTGTACATATGTATCCTTACAATTGTAGGTCAATGTCCCCTCGAAGGAACATACTCATGTCTTTCTGCAACCTATGATAAATTTACTTTCATTCAGGCCGATTTTGAGACGTCTGCGTATCATGGGACAAATTTATGAAAACGATTTATAGCAAAATTGATACTCGGTACGCTGCACTGTTAAACATTTAATTTCAATCAGACTCCTGTTCGAAATACATGTGGAAGCTATGGCTGCATCTGCACCAATTTCAAAAAACCCAATAACAGCATTCAAGTTGTGCAAAATTTGGTGTTAATCGGACAAACATTATAAGTTTGCTGGACCATTTATATAAAATCGGACGAACATATATATGAGAGCTATATCTAAATCTGAACCGATTTTCACGAAATTTAACACACATCGCTCTAGACCTTATTCAATACGCTATGCCAAATTTCGTGCAAATCGAAAGATATATAGGGTCTTTCGTACACCATTTACATTAAATCGGACGAAAAAATATATGGGAGCTATATCTAAATCTGGACCGATTTTCAGGAAACTTACCACACACCATTCTAGAACTAATTCATTACGCCATGCCATATTTCGTGCAAATTGAAATATGTATAGAGACTTTGGTACACTTTTTCCCTTAAATCGGACGAAACTATATATGGGAGCTATATATAAATCTGGACCGATTTTCACGAAACTTAACATACATCATTCCAGAGCTAATTCAGTACTCTATGCCAAATTTCGTGCAAATCGAAGGATATATGGGGACTTTGGAGTACCATTTACCTAAAATCGGAAGAAAATATATATGGGAGCTATATCTAAATCTGAACCGATTTTCACGAAATTTAACACACTTCGCTCTAGACTTAATTTATTACACTATGCCAAATTTCGTACAAATCGAATGATATATAGGGACTTTGGTACACCATTTACATTAAATCGGACGAAAATATATATGAGAGCTATATCTAAATCTGGACCGATTTTCAGGAAACTTAACACACATCATTCTATACATACTTTAGTACGCTGTGCCAAATTTCGTGCAAATCGAAAGATATATAGGGACTTTGGTGCCACATTTACCTTAAATCGGACGAAAATATATATGGGAGCTATATCTAAATCTGGACCGATTTTCAGGAAACTTAACACACATCGCTCTACACCTTATTCAATACGAAATGCCAAATTTCGTGCAAATCGAAGGATATATAGGGACATCGGTGCACTATTTACCTTAAATCGGACGAAAATATATATGGGAGCATATCTAAATCTGGACCGATTTTCAGGAAACTTAACACACATCGCTCTAGACCTTATTCAATACGAAATGCCAAATTTCGTGCAAATCGAAGGATATATAGGGACATCGGTGCACTATTTACCTTAAATCGGACGAAAATATATATGGGAGCTATATCTAAATCTGAACCGATTTTTACGAAACTCAGCACACATCATTCTAGGCTTAATTCAGTACGCTGTGCCAAATTGCATGCAAATCGAAATATATTTAGGGACATTGGTGCACCATTTACTATAAATCGGACGAAAATATATATTGGAGCTATATCTAAATCTGAAGCCGATTTTTACGAAACTCAGCACACATCATTCTAGGCTTAATTCAGTACGCTGTGCCAAATTTCGTGCAAATCGAAATATATTTAGGGACTTTGGTGCACCATTTACCTTAAATTGGACGAAGTAATATATGGGAGCCATATTTAAATCTAGACCGATTTTTCCCAATTTCAATAGTGTTTGTCCTTAGGCCAAATAAATGATCTGTGCCAAATTTCATCCAATTCGAATCATAAATGCGACATGTACTTTGTTTACAATTTAACATGGACAGACGGACATATTCTCAAAAGGAACCATGTGTCTATCTCGATTATTTTTGCCTGTTACAAACATATGCTCAAAGACATAATACCTTGTACCACAGTGTGTTGAAGGGTATAAAAATCATTTAAACTTTGGGTGTAGTTCCTCCCCTTTTCCCTCTCTCAACTATATCTCTGAGGAAAAAAAGTAAAAAAAAAATATTGGAACCATAATTTTAAAATGTGTAATAATTATCTTCCCCTTTTTTCGTCTCTTCACCACACCTCTGCGAAAAAAAAGTCTTAAAAATATTAAAAACAAAATTATGGAAAATAAATTACCAAAGAAAAAAAATCCACTTCGACAGTAGTCGCCATCAATTGGTAATTGGGTTTCGGTTTTGTTTTTGCCTAGACTCCACACACAAATGAAGACAACAACGAAGTGATCTTTAATAGCACGTGCCGCTCATTTTTCGTTTGGTCGATGGGTTTTGGGGGTTTGTTTAATATTGTGCTTTTTGTTGTTGTTGTTACTTTTTATTTGTTTATTTACTTAACAAAAAATAGCCATAAAAACAATTTAAAATATTCACAAAAAAAATGTGTTAAAGGGGTTTTAAATGAGAACCATAAAAAAATTATGGAATTAACAAGTAAAAATGCCTTAAAGTTTTTGCGAACTTGCAAACATAGACCTATAGAATTTTTTTAGGGAATACGTATTTTTCCATAAAATATTTGGATGGTCAAAATAATAGCCACTTTGGTGAGAAAATTCGGCTAAAACCGAAATTTTTTACAACGAAAGCACGGATTTCTAATTTTTTCATTATAAAAAAATTGCGGATGCGTCTTTTTTGAACACCTGTTTCTATATGAAGGAGTTGCCAGATCGAAACAAAATTTAACATGAGTTCATAAAAGAGATAGAAGTTTCCAAAAACACTTAACTTTTTGCTGTTTATACCTCCCTTTTTGTGCTAGGCTAGGAACTTTCAGAACTGCCCTCGTAGGTGAAAATGTGTCTCATATATCGGTACCTTCCAAATTTCAGCATTAGGAGAATTTTGCAATTCTTTACAAAATTCATATTCAAGGGCCACATAGTTCTCTAAAAATATTCTTATTGTTCTCAAACATTTTTCCTTACAAAATATATGCTCAAAAATATTCAGTACCTTCAAAAATATTCAGTCAACTCTTGAGGGTATTATCGTTTAAGGGAAATCGTTGACTAATATTCTTTAAAAAAAGGCCTTGGGAAAATATTCTTAAAAAATCCACGACCATCGACCTTATAGTCCTCAAAATTTTTCTTTTAGAAAATCTATGCTCATGGTCACATAGACCATTAAAAATATTCTCCAAAAAAACTTCGCTCAAAGGTCTTCTCATATTGAAAAATTATTCTTTGAACAATGAACGCTCTATAAAAAATTGCGCTCAGGGGCAATATAGTCCCTGAAAAATATTATTTAAAAAAAATCACTACAGGCCTATTGGGGGCCTTTTGTAGGCAGAATTTTTTTCAGAAGGCTTCTGTAGATGGTAGAGTTTGTTGTAATTCTAGAAATATGACAAAAGACCTGCAACATTTTCTTTAGATGTCTTCTATGGATATCAGACTGTCTATAGACATATAGGGCCTTATTTACATTCAAAAATATTCTAATATTGAACAAATATTCTGTAAACATTGGACACCTTAAGTTCTCGAAGGCCCATAGAACTTCACCAATATTATTTAAAAAGAAATCCGCACTCTAGCGTCATATAGTCATTGGAGGATATTATTTAAAAAAATCCACGAGAGGTCTTTTGGGGGCCTTCTGTAGGCCGAAAACCTTCCAGAGGTCTTCTATAGACGGAAGAACTTTCAAAGTTGTTCTAGAAATATGACAGAAGACCTTCAACATTTTCTTTAGATGTCTGGTATGGATAGCACAATGTCTATAGACAGACGAACTTCTACTAGTCAGACCTACTACAGGTCTTCCAAAGGAGGGCGATTTGCTCTATGTCTATGGAGAAAAAATCTTATATAAAAACTTTGCTATAAACTTTGCTTTGCAACAGATATTCTGT
This sequence comes from Musca vetustissima, assembly GCF_032173495.1. Taxonomy (NCBI): domain Eukaryota; kingdom Metazoa; phylum Arthropoda; class Insecta; order Diptera; family Muscidae; genus Musca; species Musca vetustissima. The sequence continues at coordinate 183,836 of NW_026879459.1, forward strand.
AGAAAGAATATCTTCTATACAAAGTAGACCTTCTATTGATCTTCTATAAATCAAAATAAATCAGATATAGGGTTGATTCTTACAATGGGACACAATTACTTAAAATCGGGAATATATAGAAGCTACTACAGTTTATTGTTCAAAATTGTGTGGCAATCGGACGAACTATGGGTCTTTACTGCACAATTTACATAAAATCGGAAGAAAAAATATATAGGAGCTATATATAAATCTGAACCGATTTTCAGGAAACTTTGCACACATCATTCTAGACCTAATTCATTACGCTATGCCAAATTTCGTGCAAATCGAAATATATATAGGGACTTTGGTACACCAATTACCTTAAATCGGACGAAAATATATATGGGAGCTATATCTAAATCTGAACCAATTTTCAGGAAACTTAACACACATCATTCTAGACCTAATTCATTACGCTATGCCAAATTTCGTGCAAATCGAAAGATATATAGGGACTTTGGTACACCATTTACCTTAAATCGGACGAAAATATATATGGGAGCTATATCTAAATCTGAACCAATTTTCAGGAAACTTAACACACATCATTCTAGACCTAATTCATTACGCTATGCCAAATTTCGTGCAAATCGAAAGATATATAGGGACTTCGGTATATATGGGAGCTATATCTAAATCTGAACCAATTTTCAGGAAACTTAACACACATCATTCTAGACCTAATTCATTACGCTATGCCAAATTTCGTGCAAATCGAAAGATATATAGGGACTTTGGTACACCATTTACCTTAAATCGGACGAAAATATATATGGGAGCTATATCTAAATCTGGACCGATTTTTCCCAATTTCAATAGGATTCGTCCTTTTGCCAATTAAGTGACCTGTGCCAAATTTCATCTAAATCGGATCATAAATGCGACCTGTACTTTGTTAACAAAAATACATGGACGGACGGACATACGGACATGCATAAATCGAAAGTGATTTTATGCATATCTCGATTATTTTTTACCTGTTACAAACATATGCACAAAGACATAATACCCTGTACCACAGTGTGGTGAAGGGTATAAAAATTATGCTGAGCATTTTTACAGACATCCTCATAGATGTCTTCTATTTGTCTTACACAAATAAGACCTTGGTGAAAGTATAAAACCCCAGAAGGAATAATTCATCAATTATCAAAATTCGGTTATATGGCGTGATCATTTTTAAAACGTTGAAAATATCGAATTTCACGTCTTCGAGGACCCCAACTAAAATCTGATGAGCAAAATTTTTTTGTAAAATATTACAGTAGCTAAAAATCAAGATATGAAACAATCTCTTCATATATGACAGAGGGTCGCCAACAAAAAATCGATCAACCCATTTTTCCGAACTTTGAGCTATGGCGAATATTTCCAATATGAATTTCTCACTCCCACAAAATCTTGTCGCACAGTGTAATACCCGGGTTGGCCTTGGGTTTTAAACACTACACACATATAATTTTTTATACCAGGCTTCATAATTATTCGACCTCTGCCCTTCACTTTTTCACTTCACACCCCCAACAGAGCAAACATGTTACATTTTATATTCTAACATCATCATCATCATTTGCACATACTCAATTTTGAACAAAGATGCCTTTTTATGATAATGACCTGAAAAAAAAATCTCCCGACTATATGAAGAGACCAAATTCATATATGCCAAATTCCTGTGGCATCATCAGCAGCATCCAACTACACTCATCATAATCCACTCTGCATTAGACACACCATACGGCCATTAAAAACGAAATTCTGCTCATAATTTATAATGTGCATGAGCAATTTGGTGCGTTTGTTTTCCCTCTATCTCTCCCTGCTCCTCTATCCCTCCCCGGCGAAAAAAAACATAATTTTTGATGACTAAAAAGAAAACTAATTGTGTGAAACATGAACAACAGATGAAGGCTTCATAAAAATGCACAAAAAGGGGTAATACATTATGAAGAGTGAGGAGGGGAAAATATTCACAAAACATGACTAATTATCCTTGTAAAGAAGAAAAAGGGATTTTTGGTTATAAATTTTTGATGGAAGACAGGAGATCTTGATATGAGAACTTTAATAGGTCTTCTACCAGTTACCAATGGATCAACAATAAGTGTATGAATCTTAGAGACCTCCTAGATATCTTCTATAGAAAGAAGATCCTCTGGAGAAAATATTCATAAAACAGGACATTCAAAAATTTTTTTAGATGTCTTCTAGGGATAGCAGACTGTCTGTGGACAGACAGGTCTTACACAGGTCTTCTATAGATTTTTTTTGAAGAAAATAATAGCCAGGCCCACTACAGGTCCTCTATAGAAGGAAATTCTTTTGTAGGTATATGCAGAAAGACTTTATAAAGGACTTATAAAGGATAAATTTACCTATTGGTATCAACGGATCTACAATTAGGGTATGAACCTTAGATACTTCTTAATTTTTTTTTTTTTGCAGAGAGAAGATCCTCTGGAGAAAATATTCATAAAAAAGGACTAATTATCCTTATACAGAAGACCTTGTATTTGTACTGGTCTTCCATAAACAGACCTTACACAAACAGAAGACCTTATACTAGTCTTTTATAGACAGAAGGCCTAATGCCTTTACAGAAGACCTTCTAAAAGTCATCAATATACAGAGGACTTTCTACAGGTCTTCTATAGACAGAAGACATTCTAGAGGTCTGCTATAGTTATTCTGTAGATAGAAGTCCTTCCAGAGGGTTTCTATAGACAGAAAATCTTATAGAGGCCGTTTAAAGACAGAAGACATTTTGGAGGTCTTCTGTCAATAAGACACCTTTCGGAGACTTTTTAGAGAAAGAATACCTTATAGACTTTTAGAAGAACAGTATTTTTTATGGACTAGTGTGAGCTGATTTTTAAACAGGATTAAACTATAAGCGTGGATTTCTTAAGTGATTTTTAAGGTCCATTTGGGACTTCTGCACATATATAAAATAAATACCTTCACATAGTTATAGAGAATACCTACCAGAGATTGTCTACAAAAGTTCTTCTTAAATAGAATATCGACTAGAAGATTAGAACATTAATAGTTGGGAGACATTATGTATTTCTTCAGCACACAGAAGATCTTCAAGAAGTCTTCTTAATCAAGTTCTCTATCTTGCAGAGGTATTCAATAGATCGAAACCTCTTATTCTAGAGGTTTATAGTGTCAATGTGACGGACTTCTAAATTTCAATGGATCTTGTATAGTTCGAATACCTAATGGAATACCCAGACTAAACGGCTGAAGCTAGAATTTTGAAATTTTGAGTGAGGGTCACTCTTGGTCCAAATGTGACAGATAAGGCTGGGTTTTTGGAAATTCGTACTAGAACAGTACGAAAAGTACTAAAAAGTACTAATCTATACTAATAAAAGAGTAACGATTACCGATTTAAAGATTCATCAACGCCCAGACGAAACGGCTGAAGCTAGAATTTTGAAATTTTGGGTGAGGGTCACTCTTGGTTCAAATGGGACAGAAAGGGCTTGGTTTTTGGAAATTCGTAATAGAACGGTACGAAAAAGTACTAAAAAGTACTAATCTATACTAATAAAAGAGTAACGATTACCGATTTAACGATTCATCAACGCCCAGACGAAACGGCTGAAGCTAGAATCTTGAAATTTTGGGTGAGGGTCATTCTTGGTCCAAATGGGACAGATATGGCTTGGTTTTTGGAAATTCGTAATAGAACGGTACGAAAAAGTACTAAAAAGTACTAATCTATACTAATAAAAGAGTAACGATTACCGATTTAACGATTCATCAACGCCCAGACGAAACGGCTGAAGCTAGAATCTTGAAATTTTGGGTGAGGGTCACTCTTGGTTCAAATGGGACAGAAAGGGCTTGGTTTTTGGAAATTCGTAATAGAACGGTACGAAAAAGTACTAATCTATACTAATAAAAGAGTAACGATTACCGATTTAAAGATTCATCAACGCCCAGACGAAACGGCTGAAGCTAGAATTTTGAAATTTTGGGTGAGGGTCACTCTTGGTTCAAATGGGACAAAAAGGGCTTGGTTTTTGGAAATTCGTAATAGAACGGTACGAAAAGTACTAAAAAGTACTAAATGTGATACCATTTGTATTTGGCGAACCGGTGGAGCTAGAACTCTGAAATTTGGGTTGGTGGTCGTTGATTGAATGTAGGATAGATGTACTAAAGGGTTTTTGGAAATTCGAACTATAATAAAATCCGAAAAGTACGAAAATGTACTAAATTTGGTACAATTCTGTAGCATGTGTACGGATAGCGTTAAAAACTTGAAATTTGGAGTGTGAATTAAGGTTGAGAAGTAGGGTCCATTTAAGGAGATGGCTTTTTAAAGTGTGTACTCATGTGTACGAAAAGTACTATATGGTACTATATTTGGTACAAATTTGATTTGGAGGTACAAATCGAGCTGGAATCCTGAAAATTAAAATTAACATTACCGTCGGAGTGTAGGATTGGGATATGTACGTAGTTTTGGAAATTTTTACTTATGTGTACAAAAAGTACTAAATCGTACTATAATTGGTACAATTTGGATTTGGGTGAACCGATAGAGCTGGAACAATGAAGTTTGGAGTTAGGATCATTGTAGGGATGTAGGATTAGGATCAAGATTCAGTTTAAGAAAATAATACTTATGGGTACTAAATGGTACTAAATTTGGTACAATTTGAATTTTAGGTGAACCAATAGAGCTAGAATCATGAAATTTGGAGTCAGGATCATTGTTGAGGTGTAAGATTGAAATATGTAGGAAGTTTTAGAAATTTGTACTAATGTGTACTAAATTTGGTACAATTATAATTGTGGGTAAACCGATAAAGTTGAAATCTTGAAATTTTGATTTAGGATCACTGTGGAGGTGTGGGGCTGGGGTATGTAGGAAGTTTTAGAAATTTGTACTAAGTGTACCAAATTCGGTACAATTTAAATTGTGGCTGAAGCAATAAATTTTGAATCCTGAAATTTTGATTCAGGATCACTGTGGAGGTGTAGGATTGGAGTATGTAGGGAGATTTGGAAATTGGTACTAATGTGTACTAAATTTGGTACAATTTGAATTGTGGGTGAACTGATAGAGTTGGAATCCTGAAATTTTGATTTAGGAACACTGTGGAGGTGAGGATTGGGATATGTAGGATGTTTTGGAAATTGGTACTACTGTGTACTAACTTTGGTACAATTTGAATTGTGGGTGAACCAATAGAGTTGGAATCCTGAAACTTGGATTTAGGATTACTGTGGAGCTGTAGAATTGGGGTATGTAGGAAGTTTTGGAAATTGGTACTACGTTGTATTAAATTTGGTACAATTTGAATTGTGGGTCAACCGATAAAGTTGGAACCCTGAAACCTGAATCTTGGATTTAGGATCACGGTGGGAGTGTATGTTTGGTTTAAGTAGGAAGTTTTGAAAATTCGTACTACTGTGTACTAAATTTGATAGTATTAGGATAATAATTACGATTTTATCTAATTCATGATTTCAATTGGATTGCATCATATAGGTAGTAATGGAAATTTTTACAAATTGGATTTAGGTGAACCTATAGAATCCTGAAATTTGGAATTAAGATTGGGGTATGTGGGAAGTGTTGGAAATTTGTACTTATGATTGCTAAAGTACGTAGTTATGGAAATGTATATTAATGTGCACTAACTGATTTGGGTGAAGCTATATTAGATTTTTATTTCAAAATAAGTATTACAAGAGTACAAATGGTAAAAAATTACACCAAATTTAGTATAGAGGTAAATTTCTTTGCGGTCGGAATGGGTGTGTAGGGTTGAGATACAGAGGTAGATTTGAGAACATAGTTCGAATGTCTTCTAGATGCCTTCTAAAGTTTAATTTTTTTCAGGATTCTTTTTTAGTCTACTTCGTTTCACCAAGCCTTTTAAGTGTTTTCAATTTTTTAATGGATCTCCTAGCTCGAGGTCCTTCCAGAAGCCTAGCTTGCATACCTTTTTTTATATGGCTCCTTGCGAAGCACTTCTATAAATAAGATTCCTCATATACGTCTTGTTTTTATTCAACTTCAAAATTTAAAATGAATGATCGATTAATTTTCAAAACACACAATATAATTTTGGTGACGACAAACCCACTGGTCATTTTTTTTTTTTTGAATTCGCACACAACATTGTTGCTGTTATTATCGTTGTCAATATTTCGGTTTCGATTTTTTTTTAATTTGGGATTCAATTTAAAAAAATTTGTTGATGTTGTTGTTTTATTTGTTTTTTTAAGGGTGAAGGTCAGCCGTATGAAATGATGTTGGCGATTCCGGTGATGATGATGAAGATTACTTGAATTTGTTCTCCCTCTTCTCTGGCTTGATTTTATTTTTTGCTCCATTCTACTAAAAATGGACAAAGTCGGGTTTTGTGTTGTTTATTTTTATTGTCGAATTTCGAAATTATTTTAATTTCAGACATTTGAAGTCTTGTTTTAAAAATTGTTTTTGGTATGTCTGTGTGTTTATTTATTGTTCCAAAGGCTATTTTTAGCTCTCAAACGCTTTTCGATTTCGCTCGTGTGTGTGTGTGTTTTTTTTTTTAATTTTGGTATTTGAAGACGGACCCAGAGACAAAATACAAAAAAAAAAAAAAAAAAAAAAAAAAAAAAACCCGAAGACTTATTAAAGTGTGTTCTCAAGTATAATTTATTATCATTAGCTTGCAAAATGTTTGATGGCGGGGTTTTAAAGAGGGGAATAGAGGATGGAAAAGAGGTGTAAGAATGCTAAAAATAAAACTGCATTTAGTTTTAAATTTAAAAATTCTAAAAATTAAAAAAACACACACACAGATAATTAAAATTAAATATAAAAATAATATATCAGTGAAATAAAACTTTCCATAATTGGAAGTTATTATAGAGATGAAACTAATTATAGAGGCGATCGGAAACCCCTAATTATGGAAGATTGATTGAGGTATATTTTATGATATATATTTAAAAAAAATAGTATAATTTATTGATAATAAGGTAAACGATCGATAGAATAGCTTTGAAAAATATTCGAACTATAGAAGGGTTCTGGAATGTCCTTAAGGTACTGAAGATCCTTAAAAACGTAGAAGTTATTTGCAAGGATTACTAGAAGGGCGTAGAACTTCTTCTGAAAGATATTTGAAAAATAGAAGACATATTCGAAGTTTTGAAGTGCCCAAGATATATAAAATAACTTCACGAATTATAGAAAATGTCTAGAATATTTTTTCTAGTGAATCTCCGATTTGCTAAACATCACATTTCAAGTAGGATCTACAACTATAAATGAAGAAGACCTACCAATGATTTTTAGATGACGTCTAGAAGAAGAAGTTCTCTTGCAGATTTCTAGAAGGCCTTCGAAGAGCTATTCTTCGAAGACGGCCGATATGTCTTCAAAAGAGGAACTTCTAGAGTTTTTCTAAAAATCGTAGGCCCTGTAAGGGTGTTCATGGTCTTAAGGCCCACAAGAGATGTTATTGTGATTTTTAGGGGACCACCAAAAAGGAGGTGTTCTTTGGATGAACACTAAAGGGTCTTTAATCAATAGAAGTTTTGTGAGCTATAGAAGTCAGATGTGCGAACTATAGAAATTTGTGGGGGAGGTACCAGAAGCAGTAGACCAATGGTTCCAATCTTCGGAAGTGATCTAGGCTTGTTAAAGATAATATGCTGTGCAAAGTTTTGTTAAAATCGGACATTCTATTCGCCTGATAAATATTGAAAATTTTGACTATTTGTGGGGGAGGTACCAGAAGGTGTAGACCAATGGGTCCCATCTTTGGACGTGATCTAGGCTTGTTAAAGATAATATGCTGTGCAAAGTTGGGTTCAAATCGGACATTCCATTCACCTGATAAATATTGAAATTTTTGACTATTTGTGGGGGAGGTACCAGATCTTCTCTACAGTTTATCTATATTCTATATTCGATGAACCTAAAAATGTAATCCTAGGAAGATAAGTATAGATTTTTAACATAACATATATTCGGGTCTAATGCTTTTGCCTTCCTTTTCTATATGGGAGCTACCAGAAGCTGTAGACCAATTTTTTCAATTTTCGGGCGTGATTTCGGCTTGATAAAGATTAGACGCTGTGCAAAGTTTGGTTCAAATCGGACATTCCATTCGCCTGATAAATATTGAAAATTTTGACTATTTGTGGGGGAGGAACCAGAAGGTGTAGACCAATGGGTCCAATCTTCAGACGTGATCTAGGCTTGTTAAAGATAATATGTTGTGCAAAGTTTGGTTCAAATCGTACATTCCATATGCTGATATTGTATTTTATAAATATTGAAAATTTTTACCAGAGAGAGGTACCAGAAGGAGTAGACCAATGGGTCCCATATTTGGACTTGATCTAGGCTTGGACTTGATCTAGGCTTGGTAAAGTTCGGTTCAAATCGGACATTCCATCTGCCTAATATTTAATTTATTGAAAATGTTGACCCTATTGTGAAGGAGGTACCAGAAAAAAGTGGACCAATGGGTCCCCTTTTCAAACTTGATCTAGGCTTGGTAAAGATACTGAGTTGGGAAAAGTTTGGTTCAAATCGGACATTCCATTAGCCTGATATTGGATTTAAAAATATTTAAAATGTTGATAATTTGTGAGGGAAATACCAGACGGGGTGGAGCAATGGGTTCCATCTTCGTGCGTGATCTAAGCTTGGTAAAGTAAATAGGTTGTACAACGGTTAATTTAAATCAGATAGTCCGATCGGATAATATTAGCTTGGGCGAAAAGAAATCTATTATTTTTTTGGGCAGAAAATGTCGATAAAATCGGAGAAATTATCGAGGCTGACCGGCATGTTAGCAGTCGTAACATCGCCCCGGGAGCTAAAAATCTACCATAAAATTGTTTTAAACCATTTTAAGAAAGCTGATTCAAAAAAAAAAAAGTTCGATTAACAGAAAAAAATAGCATGGATCGAATTTCCATCTACGTAGCCTTGGCCAAACGGAATGAGATAGACCCATTTCTTAAACGGATGGTGACTGGAGATGAGAAATGGATCACATACGATAACCATGTGCGAAAACGATCGTGGTCAAAGAGCGGTGAAGCACCTCAAACGGTGACCAAACCAGGACTAACGGCCAGGAAGGTTCTGCAATGCATTTTGGGGATTATTTATTATGAGGCCAAACGCTAAATGCTGATCTCTACTGCCAACAACTGGACCGTTTGAAGATAGCTATTGACCAGAAACGGCAAAAATTGGCCAACAGGAGAGCTATCGTGTTCCACCAGGACAACGCCAGAAATTTCGGAGCTTGGTTGGGAAGTTTTAATGCATCCGCCATACAGTCCGGATTTGGCACCAAGCCATTATCATATTTTTCTTGCATTGCAAAATTTCTTTAATGATAAAAAATTGGTATCTTGGGAGGATTGTGAAAATCGACTACTAGAGTTTTTTTTTGTTGCAAAAAAAGAGCAGGACTTCTATAAGAGAGGCATTATGAAGTCACCTTCAAAATGACAATAAATCATATAACAAAACGGTGCATAAAGTCCTATAGTTCATATAATAGTAATGGATTTCTTTTTCCCAATTTTGACAATTTTGTGGGGGAGGTACTGGAAGGAATGGACCGATATACCTCATCTTCGAATTTGAACTAAGTTTGATAGAAATATTACAGATTTTCATGAAATTTAACACATATCGTTCCGGACTCACTTCAAATCGAAGGATATGTAGGGACTTCGGTGCACTATTTACCTAAAATCGGACGAAAATATATATGGGAGCTATATCTAAATCTGACCAGATTTTCACGAAATTTAAACCGAATCGTTCTAGACTTAATTCAGTACGCTATGTAAAATTTCGTGCAAATCGAAGGATATATAGGGACTTTGGTGCACTATTTACCTAAAATCGGACGAAAATATATATGGGAGCTATATCTAAATCTGATCAGATTTTCACGAAAATTAAAATACATCATTCTAGACTCAATTCAGTGCACTATGCCAAATTTCGTGCAAATCGAAGCATATATAGGGACTTTGGTGCACCATTTACATAAAATCGGACGAAATTATATATGGGAGCTATATCTAAATCTGAACCGATTTTCACGAAACTTAACACACATCCTTCTATACCTAATTCATTACGACGAAAATATATATGGGAGCTATATCTAAATCTGAACAGATTTTTACGAAATTAAAACCGAATCGTTCTAGACTTAATTCAGTACGCTATGTAAAATTTCGTGCAAATCGAAGGATATATAGGGACTTTGGTGCACTATTTACCTAAAATCGGACGAAAATATATATGGGAGCTATATCTAAATCTGATCAGATTTTCACGAAAATTAAAACACATAATTCTAGACCTAATTCATTACGCTATGCAAAATTTCGTGCAAATCGAAGGATATATAGGGACTTTGGTGCACTATTTACCTAAAATCGGACGAAAATATATATGGGAGCTATATCTAAATCTGATCAGATATTCACGAAAATTAAAACACATAATTCTAGACCTAAGTCATTACGCTATACCAAATTTCGTGCAAATCGAAGCATATATAAGGACTTTGGTGCACCATTTACATAAAATCGGACGAAATTATAAATGGGAGCTATATCCAAATCTGAACCGATTTTCCCGAAACTTCGCACATATCATTATAGATTCAATTTAGTTCGCTATACAAAATTTCAGGCAAATCGAATGATATATAGGGACATTGGTGCACCATTTACATAAAATCGTACGAAAATATATATGGGAGCTATATATAAATCTGAACCGATTTTCGCGAAACTTCACACATATCATTATAGACGCAATTTAGTTCGCTATACCAATTTTCGGGCAAATCGAAGCATATATAAGGACTTTGGTGCACCATTTACATACAATCGGACGAAATTATATATGGGAGCTATATCTAAATCTGAACCGATTTTCACGAAACTTTGTACATATCATTATAGACTCAATTTAGTTCGCTATACAAAATTTCATGCAAATCGAATGATGTATAGGGACATTGGTGCCACATTTACATAAAATCGGACGAAACTATATATGGGAGCTATATATAAATCTAAACTGATTTTCTCCAATTTCAGTAGCGTTCGTCCTTGGGCTAATCAAGTGAACTGTGCCAAATTTCAGCCAAATCGGATCATAAATGCGACCTGCATTTTGTTAACAAAAATACATGGACGGACAGACGGACATGCATAAATCGACTGAGAAAGTGATTCTATGCATATTCTCAAAAGGATCCATGGGTCTATATCGATTATTTTTGCCTGTTACAAACATATGCACAAAGACATAATACCCTGTGCCACAGTATGGTAAAGGGTATAAAAATAAATCTACGGGATCTTCGAACCACATAAGACTCTAAGATATGCTATGTAAAAGATCGTCACACAATCTTTGAAGAACCCCTCTAGCAAAATGTCTTTTCGATAAGATACGTTTAGGATCTTCGAATTATTGAATATCTCTACAACTTTAGATGCCACCTCGAAAAAACTATTCGAGGGTCTTCGAATTCTAGAATACATCCTACATTTAGCTCTATCAACATAATTCTATTTCCTATCCCGTTTGATTTATTTCGCTTTCACTTTCCTCCTTCCATTTACATATGCATCTATTTATCTCCTTGAATAAATTCAGTTTCAATTCCGGAAGTCATTCCTAACACATTATCGTTTGAAGCAAAAAAAAATATCAGTTTCTTCTTCACGTCATGCATTCTCCTGAAAAAAAATTAACATTTTATTGAAACCCTCTTGGACCTCTTCATTATTTTGCAATCAAGTCAGAGTTGTCCGGCATATCGGTTGACAAAATGACAAAAAAAAAAAAAAATAATGGGTTATGTTCGTTCAGAATGCATTTGCCCGATGTGAGAGTGTGTTGGTGTGAGGTTGTTGTGGTTTCCAAATTTTTGTTGTTGCTGCTTTTGGGACTTTGATACCCTGTACACAAAAATTTAACTTTCAAATTTGTTTCGGTTTCTTTTTTTTTTTTTTTTTTGATACACAATGCATATCAAATTCAGTGATGGATCACTGACCCTTTGGTAGGGACATTGAATCACAATTTTTTTTTTATTATTTTATTTTTGTATTATTACAAAATGTCAAAAAATACAAAAAATAAATAAAAATTTGAAATTCTATAAAAATTAAAATGCATTCTGGCCAATAGAATGAGGGAAGGTATATACAACAAAAACAATAACAAAGACTAGGCAACATGTTTGTGAAACTTAATAAAGGTAAGGATTTTTTTTCAGCAGGGATGGTCATTAGGTGGATTTTAAGGTTTACAACCTAAAAAAATGGGTAATTGACAGACATTTGTCCAAAATGTATAAAACGTAGAATATGTCAAAAAACATCCAAAAAATATATTTCAATATAAATTATTGTGTGACAGATAAGTTTTATGTCTAAATTATGAAAATCATTAAATTTCGTATAAAATGTATAAAAAGTAAAATATGTACAATCTCATATATTTTCTGTAGAAAATGTATAAAACGTATGAAAAACTTGAATATGAAAATAATACCAAAAATACTCATCAAGTGACTTTAATTATATATTTTAAGAAAATGAATTTTATGAAAATTGTATAATTTTATACATGATTGTATAAAACGTATAATCCATTTATATAGTATAGTTAAGGTCAAAAACATCAAGAAAGTAATTTTTTCAAGATTTCCTGTAGCTATAATCAATATATAAGGCTTAAGAAATGTTGAGGTTTACAATTTAAACAAATGTGTAGAAAATGTATAAAACGTATTGAAACATGTATAAAACGTATAAAACATAAAATTCAAATAAAACCTTTACTACTCAATAATCTTCTTCGGTTAAACCCTATAAGAAAATTAATTTTTAAAATTTTATAATTTAAAATTGTATAATTTTATACATGATTGTATAAAACGTATAATCTATTTATAAAGTATAGTTAAGGTCAAAAATATGAAGAAAGTATTTTTTTCAGGATTTCCTCAATATATAAGGCTTAAGAAATTTTGAGGTTTACAATTTAAAAAATGTGTAGAAAATGTATAAAACCTATTGAAACATGTATAAAATGTATCAAAACATAAAATTATAAAATTCAAATAAAACCTTTACTACTCAACAATCTTCTTCGATTAAACCCTATAAGAAAATTAATTTTTAGAGATTGGTAAAATTGTGTAGTTTTATACATGTTTGTATAAAACGTATAATATGTATAAAGTGCAGTTAAGGTCAAAAACCTCAAGGAAGTAAATTTGTTATGGATTTCCAGAAGCTATAATTACTATAGAAGGTTTACAAACTTGCCCTCCAATAAAACATATTGAATATTATACATGTTTGTAAAAAATGTATAGAAGCGAAAAAAAATGTTGTAAACTATTTATAATGAAATTTTACAAAAAATCGATTTCAATGATTATTACTGCAAATTTTTTAAACACTAACATGTTGTATGTATAAAATATATGTCATAAATTGTATAAAAATGTCTAAAACGTATAAAACATAGTAAAATTATAGAAAGAAAAAAACCTACCATAAAATCCCTATAAAATCCCTATAAAATTCGTATTTTTGTAAAATATTCAAAATTTAGCAGTATTATACATGTTTGTATAAAAAGTATAAAATGTAAAAAGTGTCAACAACTTCAAGATTGCAGATTTTTTTTTTGTGATCTATAATTGCTATTATGAGTATGTTAGGTTTTAAAACTGTATTATCCATCGATATTATCAGAGTTATGCATTTTTGTAAAAAATGTATAAAAAGTAAAAAATGTCGTAAACTAGTTATACAAGTTTTTTACATTAAAAAATCACTTTCAATAGTGATCACAATGCAATAGTTTCAATGCATATACTTGTAAAAATAAGGAATATTTCGTATTTTTATGGCATATGTATAAAATGTATAAAAATGTCTAAAATGTCAAAAACATGGTAATTTCTATTTGAAAATATGAAAGTAATAAAGTTTCATAGAAAATATGAATATGTTTTCGCTTATTTTGAGGTTTACAACATAAAAATGTGTACAATTTTTTAATGTACAATCTCATATATTTTCTGTAGGAAATGTATAAAACGTATCAAAACACATTAATATTGTAATAATACCAACAGAATACAACAATCGACTTTAATTATACCCTATAAGATCTTTAATGTAGACTCAAGATCAAATATTATATTTTAATACATGTTGGTATAAAATGTATAAAACGTACAAAATGTCATCAATGTACATTTTTAAGTATTTGCAAAAATATGTAATGTCTAAAATTGATACAAACAATATTTTAAAGTGGTAATTTACTCTAAAAATAATTTTTTTTACATTTTTGTATAAAACGTAGGAAACGTATAAAATTGATAATAAAATATATTTTATTGGAAATGTTTCCCTTTAAATATATTCCTATAAGATCTTTAATGTAGACTCAAGATCAAATATTATATTTTAATACATGTTGGTATAAAATGTATAAAACGTAAAAAATGTCATTAATGTACACTTTTAAGTATTTGCAATAATATGTAATGTCTAAAATTGATACAAACAATATTTTAAAGTGGTAATTTACTCTAAAAATCTTTAATGTAGACTCAAGATCAAATTTTATATATTACATTATTATACATTTTGGTATAAAATGTATAAAACGTAAAAAATACGTAATGTCTAAACTTAATACAAACAATATTTTAAAGTGGTAATTTACTCTAAAAATCATTTTTGTAAATATTTGTATAAAATGTAGGAAACGTATAAAATTGATAATAAAATATATTTTATTGGAAAGGTATTTTAAAATTGGCAAAAGTCAATCATCTCACTTGAAGCTGATTTTTGTCTCATGTCTAAAAAAGGTATAAAATCACTTGTATGAAATGTCAAAAACCTCAAAAAATTCAAAAATAAATAAATTTTTAAAACCTAAATTGAATTTCTTATTAAAAAATTAATTTCTTGTCACTTATGTCACAATTTACAACGTGCCATCCCAAATCCCAACACATGCTTTTAATTAAAATTTTTTTTTCAATATTTTTTTCATTATTATTTCTTTTAATTTTTTGAGGGGTAATTTTTGACATAGTGTCAGAAACATTGTCATCTTTAAATTAAAATCAATAAAAAAAATTCATGCGAAAAAAAGGATGAAAGTAAATAAATAAATTTCGTATTTGTGGTTGTTGTTGTTGTACAAAAATCCAATACACTAACCCATATTGAAATCTTTAAGTGTCAATTGAGTATGTGGTAGGCCAATAATGAAAATCAATGAGTTTCAATTTTTTTGGTTCAATGGCATACAAAGAAAACCGATTGATTGCAATATGCAAATAAATGACATATGTCAAAAAGGAGTATACATATGTTAAAGTATTACACACACACACACACACTCACACATCCATATGTCATGTGAAAGAATTTTGAGTGAGGCTGTGTGTGTGTTTTCATGTCTCAAGTAGTAATGGCAAACGTGCCGAAATATTTTTTAAGAAGAAAAATATTAAAAAAAAATCCAATTGGAATATATAACCAATTGGTTTTAATTTTTCTAATTCATTTTTCTCACTAAATGGTATTAATTATACACTCAGCCTTATGGCTAATGGGGCTATATACACTTTGATAGGGCAAAAATCCGTTTCAGACAGCTTGGAGTCGATTTACAAATGTCCGTCCGTCCGTGTGTCTGTCGGGGCAGCACTATAGCTCTCGAAGTAAGTAACCGATTTCATTCAAATTTTGCACATCGTAATATTTCTTCCATATATAGTTTAAGTTCGAAGATAGGGACTATCGGTCCACTCCTTCTGGTAGCTCCCACACAAAATGATAAATGATTTAGCTTGAAAATTAATTTTGTAATATCATGCGAAGGGACTATCCGATTTGAACCAAACTTTGCACAGCCTAATTATCTTTAGCCAGTCTAAATCAAGTCCGAATATGAGATCCATTGGTACGCTCATTCTAGTCCCTCTCTCGCAAAGGGTCAATATTTTCAATATTAGGCGAATAAAATGTTCGATGTGAACCAAACTTTGCCCAACCTATATTATCTTTACACAGTCTAGATTAAGTCCGAAGATGGGACCCATTGGTCCACTTCTTCTGGTACCTCCCCCACAAAGGGTCAAAATTTTCAATATTTATAAATCCAATAGCAGACAAATGGCATGTCCGATATGAACCAAACTATGTACAATATATTATCTTTAACAAGCCTAGATCAAGTCCAAAGATGGGGCCCATTGGTCCACACCTTCTGGTACCTCCCTCAAAGATTTTAAATTTTAATATTTAAAAATCCAGTATCAGACGAATTGAAACAAAAGTTTGTACAAGCTATTTTCCTTACCAATCTAAAATCAAGTCGGATGATGGCACCCATTGATCCACTCCTTCTGGTATCTCCCCACAAGGGTTAAAAATTTCAATATTGACACCCTTCACCACACTGTGGTACAGAGTATTATGTCTTTGTGCATATGTTTGTAACAGGCAAAAGGAATCGAGATTGATCCATGGTTCCTTTTGAGAGTATGCATAGAATCACTATCTGAGTCGATTTATGCATGTCCTACCGTCTGATCTTCCGTCTCTCCATATAATTTTGTGAACAGGTCGCATTTATGATCCGATTTGAAGGAAATTTGGTACACGTCACAATTTGTTTAATATTCAGAAATCCAGCATCAGGGCGATATCCGATATAAACAAAAGTTTGTACAAGGTATTCTCCTTACCAATCCAAAATCAAGTCGGATGATGGCACCCATTGATCCAATCCTTCTGATACCTCCCCCACACAGGGTCAAAAATGTCCATATTGATACCCTTCACCACACTGTGTTACAGGGTGTTAGGTCTTTGTGCATATGTTTGTAACAGGCAAAAGGAATCGAGATAGATCCATGATTCCTTTTGAGAGTATGCATAGAATCACTTTCTGAGTCGATTTACGCATGTCCGCCCGTCTGTCCCTCCATGTATTTTTGTGACCAAAGTACAGGACGCATTTATGATCCGATTTGAAGGAAATTTGGCACACGTCACTTATTTGGTCCAAGGACGAACCCTATTGAAATTGGAGAAAATCGGCTCAGATTTAGATATAGCTCCCATATATATTTTCGTCCGATTTAAGGCAAATGATGCGCCAAAGTTCCTCAATATTTTTCGATATACACGAAATTTGGCATAGCATACTAAATTATATCTAGAGTGACGTGTGTCAAGTTTCGTGAAAATCGGTTCAGATTTACATATAGCCCCCCTATATATTTTTATCCGATTTAATGTAAATAGAGAACCAAAGTCCCTATATATCCTATGATTTGTACGAAATTTGGCATAGCGTACTATATGAAGTCTAGAGTGAAGTGTGCTAAGTTTCGGGAAAATCGGTTCAGATTTAGATATAGCTCCCATATATATTTTCGTCCGATTTAAGGTACATGGTGCGCCAAAGTCCCTATATATCCTTTGATTTGTACGTAATTTGGCATAGCGCACTGAAATTAGTCTAGAATGATGTGTGCTAAGTTTCGGGAAAATCGGTTCAGATTTACATATAACTCCCATATATATTTTCATCCGATTTAATGTAAATAGCGAACCAAAGTCCCTATATATCCTTTGATTTGCACGAAATTTGACATAGCGTACTATATGAAGTCTAGAGTGAAGTGTGCTAAGTTTCGGGAAAATCGGTTCAGATTTAGATATAGCTCCCATATATATTTTCGTCCGATTTAAGGTACATGGTGCGCCAAAGTCCCTATATATCCTTTGATTTGTACGAAATTTGGCATAGCGAACTATGTGAAGTCTAGAGTGAAGTGTGCTAAGTTTCGGGAAAATCGGTTCAGATTTAGATATAGATCCCATATATATTTTCGTCCGATTTAATGTAAATAGCGAACCAAAGTCCCTATATATCCTTTGATTTGCACGAAATTTGACATAGCGTACTAAATGAAGTCTAGAGTGATATGTGACAAGTGTTGTGAAAATCGGTTCAGATTTAGATATAGCTCCCATATATATTTTCATCCGATTTAAGGTACATGGTGCGCCAAAGTCCATAAATATATTTTGATATGCACGAAATTTGGCATAGCGTACTAAATTATTTGTAGAGCGATGTGTGTCAAGTTTTGTGAAAATCGGTTCAGATTTACATATAGCCCCCCTATATATATTCGTCCGATTTAATGTAAATAGCGTAATAAAGTCCCTATATATCCTTTGATTTGTACGAAATTTGGCATAGCGCACTGAATTGAGTCTAGAGTGAAGTGTGTCAAGTTTTGTGAAAATCGGTTCAGATTTACATATAGCTCTCCTATATATTTACATCCGATTTAATGTAAATAGCGAACCAAAGTCCCTATATATCCTTTGATTTGTACAAAATTTGGCATAGCGTACTAAATTATGTCTAGAGAGATGTGTGTCAAGTTTTGTGAAAATCGGTTCAGATTTTGATATAGCTCCCATATATATTTTCGTCTGATTTAAGGTAAATGGTGCCCCAAAGTTCCTGAATATTTTTCGATATGCACGAAATTTGGCATTGCGTACTAAATTATATCTAGAGTGATGTGTGTCAAGTTTCGTGAAAATCGGCTCAGATTTGCATATAGCCCCCTATATATATTCATCCGATTTAAGGTAAATGGTGCCCCAAAGTCCCTGAATATTTTTCGATATGCACGAAATTTGGCATAGCGTACTAAATTAAGTCGCAAATGATGGGTGCTAAGTTTCGTGGAAATCGGTTTAGATTTAGATATAGCTCCCATATATATTTTCGTCCGATTTAAGGTACATGGTGCGCCAAAGTTCTTCTATATCTTTCGTTCAATTTCATGTCGATATTCTTTCGAAAAGGTGACGTCTGTTAGAAGACTATGTAGAATAACCCAAAGTGGTCAAGGGTATTATATAGTCGGTCCAGGTCGACTTTAGTCGTTTCCTTACTGGTTTTTGTTATTTAGTTATTTTAATAATTTTTTTAAAACTGATATTTTTTAAATAAATTGAACATTGAATGAAAAAAGTCGGACACGTTTTTCCAACGTTGTTTCATCATGTCATCGTGTTTTCAGTTGATCACTTAACTTGTCAAATCGATCGGCTTTCTATTGAGTGAAACGATGTGCACACTTGTTATGGCTGTCATGTTTTTGCATCCGACTGTGTGGCCAATCGCAAAAAATCACAACCATTTTTCATAAAAATATTTAAAACATGCAATTTTTGCTTCCTTTCCTGTGTCTAGGCTGTCTGACAGTCTTGCAAATTCTCTGGCAATGATTCAACATCGAATAATTTCTATACAAAAAATTAATGTTTTCCTCTCTAATAAAAACAATTAGCGCTAGTTTGCTTGTAATTTGGTTGTTGTTGTTTTTTTGCACTTTTGAATTCATTTCCCACACTCGATCGTGGAGGTATGTCCGCAACGGCCATATGAGTGGCACTACCGCCGCACTTCTGACTAGCATCGCTAATTGAATGTTCAAACCGAACTGCAGCAGCAGAGGCGAACTTTAATTTATACCGCAGCAGTGAATGATCTTAACACTTTTTTTTGCTGAACAAATAACAATAATAACAACAACGACAACAATAATAATTAGTTGGCTATGACACCCACGCCACATGGAAGGTGCTTCCAACCTCCACTAATGATCGAATGGATTTGACTTGCGGGAGGCCTTTTCCATTGTGTACTGAGAAAATTTCGCCAGATGAATGACTGCTATTTGTTGTTGTTGTTTTTTGTCTATTTAAGTGAAAAAATGATGGATGACAAATGAGTGGTGATTAATGGCCAACTATTGATGACTAAGAATGGCCTGATCTTTATTAGGCCTAGAAGGTTATGGGAAACAATAATTAATAAGACGTAGTTTTGTAAAATTCGGAATTTTTTTAAAATCGAAAGAAAATGAATTTAAGAAAATGCCAATGGCGGACGCTGCTGACTATATGATATGACCCTATAGCACATTAGGCAAACACAAGAGGTGATCCTCAGGCTTTTAGGGTACCATATATTAATATTACGATTTATATAAACCGGCATCAATGAAACCATATCAGTTGACAATCTATGAATCCTTACGTATATGGTGATGCATTTAGATCAAATAGGTGCAAAATGCATATATATGGGAGCTTTATACAAATCTGAACCGATATCGATTCAACATATTTCTGGGCAATTTAGGCTCAATTTGGGACGTTCTACAAAATTCCGTCACACTTCATAAAACTTTGGGTATTTGGTACATAATTACCAATAAAATCGGTCTGAAATATATACCAGTAAGAAAAGTGGTAAAGTCGGACGGGGCCGACTATATTATACCATTCACCACTTCGGGTATATTCAACAGATGAATCCTAACAGACGTCGCATTTTTAAAGGACTAGTAAAATGAAATTGGAACCATAAACATGTCATTCTGCAACCGATACTAAATTTTTCATTTGGTCAGATATCTAAATGTGCTAAAGGACTTTGGTACACCATTTATGGGAGCTATATCTAAATCTGAACCGATTTTCAGGAAACTTAACACACATCATTCTAGACCTAATTCATTACGCTGTGCCAAATTTCGTGCAAATCGAAAGGTATATAGGGACTTTGGTGCGCCATTTACATTAAATCGGACGAAAATATATATGATAGCTATATCTAAATCTGAACCGATTTTCAGGAAACTTTACACACATCATTCTAGCCTTAATTCAGTACCCTGGCACGATGTCTGAACAACTCACACATTTTCACAATATGTGGGGGAGATACGAGAAGGAGTGGACCAATGGATCCCATCTTGGAAATTGATTTAGGCTTGGTAATGATAATAGATTGTGCAAAGATTGGTTCAAAGTGTATCAATTTCGCTATTTTGGGCACTCCTTCAAATTGGCTGTAATTTAGCATTTTGAGTTATCATCGAGGGTCAAATCTTCCTATCAAAATTCCTCTAGTTTTCAATTTCTTCTCGTAAATCTTAAATCTATTTTAAGCGTCCAATTTGTAAATCACCGCTTTATATTTAAAAAAATGTATGCATATCCGCATTGCTTTATAAGAAAATAATTACCTAGTAATAAACATAAAAATAACAACAACAATTACATTAGTTCTGACATTCTAAATATGGATGACGCGTCGTCTAACCGATGCTGTCATAAATTTTGCACAGAGATTTTTTTTTAAATAAAGGCCTGTCTAACTACAAATCTTGAAATAATTATTTATAGTTTATTCAATAGCGTTGTCTACAACTAAGGAGCGTCTAAGAGCGGGTTGGGGAGAGGTGAAATAATCATTACAAAATATTTACAATTTTTTTTTTTTGTAGTCAGCGTGGGAGTTATGGAATTCTTCTTTTTGTGTACGAAGATGCGATTCTTTATAAACAAACAATAAATTGTTAAAAAATATCTGTTGTGTGTGGCAAGGAAGCTGCATTGAGAATTTGAAAAGAACAAAAAAAAAAACATAGCTGTATTTATATTTTTATACCCTTCACCACTCTGTGGTACAGGGTATTATGTCTTTGTGCATATGTTTGTAACAGGCAAAAGGAAACGAGATAGACACATGGTTCCTTTTGAGAATATGCATAAAATTACTTTCTGAGTCGATTTATGCATGTCCGTCCGTCCGTCCGTCCGTCCGTCTGTCCGTCTGTCCGTCTGTCCGTCCGTCTGTAGATGTTAAATTGTAAACAAAGTACAGGTCGCATTTATGATCCGATTTGAATGAAATTTGGCACAGGTCACTTATTTGGCCCAAGGACGAACCCTATTGAAATTGGGAAAAATCGGTTCAGATTTAGATATAGCTCCCATATATATATTTAACCGATTTAATGTAAACGGTCCCTATATATCTTTCGATTTGCACGAAATTTGGTACAGCCTAATCATTTAGGTCTAGAATGATGTGTGCCAAGTTTCGTGAAAATCGGTCCAGATTTAGATATAGCTCCCATATATAGTTTCGTCCGATTTCATGTAAATGGTACACCAAAGTCGCTATATATCTTTCGATTTGCACGAAATTTGGCATAACGTACTGAATTGAGCCTAGAAAGATGTCTGCCAAGTTTCAAGAAAATCGGTCCAGATTTCTATATAGCTCCCATATATAGTTTCGTCCGATTTCATGTAAATGATGCACCAAAGTCGCTATATATCTTTCGATTTGCACGAAATTTGGCATAACGTACTGAATTGAGCCTAGAATGATGTCTGTCAAGTTTCGAGAAAATCGGTCCAGATTTAGATATAGCTCCCATATATAGTTTCGTCCAATTTCATGTACATGGTGCACCAAAGTCGCTATATATCTTTCGATTTGCACGAAATTTTGCATAACGTACTGAATTGAGTCTACAATGATGTCTGCCAAGTTTCGTGAAAATCGGTCAAGATTTAGATATAGCTCCCATATATAGTTTCGTCCGATTTCATGTAAATGGTGCACCAAAGTCCCTATATATCTTTCGATTTGCACGAAATTTGGCATAACGTACTGAATTGAGCCTAGAAAGATGTCTGCCAAATTTCGAGCAAATCGGTCCAGATTTAGATATAGCTCCCATATATAGTTTCGTCCGATTTCATGTAAATGATGCACCAAAGTCGCAATATATCTTTCGATTTGCACGAAATTTGGCATAACGTACTCAATTGAGCCTAGAGCGATGTCTGCCTTTTTTCGTGAAAATCGGTCCAGATTTACATATAGCTCCCATATATAGTTTCGTCCGATTTCATGTAAATGGTGCACCAAAGTCGCTAAATATCTTTCTATTTGCAAGAAATTTGGCATAACGTACTGAATTGAGTCTAGAATGAATGTCTGCCAAGTTTCGAGAAAACCGGTCCAGATTTCTATATAGCTCCCATATATAGTTTCGTCCGATTTCATGTATATGGTTCACCCAAGTCTCTATATATCTTTCGATTTGCACGAATAGTCCTGTAATAGTCCTGCTTAATATACCCATAGTGGTGAAGGGTATCATATAGTCGGCCCCGTCCGACTTTACTACTTTCCTTACTGGTTATGATAGTGATAATGGTCTAGACGTTGATTTGCGTGAGATATTAAAATTATGCAGTGGAAGAGTGTGGGAGAATGATTTTTAGGAAAAACTATTATTTGTTATTTTAGTATGTGAGAAGTATGTTAAAATTGAGATAAATATACGGATTGTGTGGGTAACGTTGTTGATGATAGGGGTGGTATAGAGGGATGAGTTGCATATATTCAAAGAATGAATGCAAATATTCAATTTTGTAAAATTTTTACATGTTCCTCAATTTTTCATTCTGCATGAACTTTTCACAGCATCCACCAAGATGTGGTTTATTTAAAATTCCTAAATTCGATCGGGACTTTTATATGTGGGGGCTATGTCATGCCAGGAGATAAAGGAATACCATATTACAGTCGTTTGAGGCATAGGCACTTGGGTGGGAAAATTGAGCTTTGACCTTGAACATATCGTGAACATTTTGAAAAGGGAATGTAGAAACAGGGCCTTATATTGAAACTGTTTTCTTAAATTTTTTAACTGTTTTCTTAAATGTTTTCATAATTTACCCATAATGAAATGGAAATTTATAGCCACCTCGTAATGTCAAAATATAGAAAATTGGTTTAAAAATTCACCTAGAGCCATTGGACATTACACATTGGTGAAAAATTCACGGTTTAAAGCCTGCTGGAAGACATAGGCCAGTTGGCAGGCTTTAAAAAAATATTTCAAAAATGTACGTCTTGAGACTTGTTGGCTTGTTTTAAAAATTATTTAAAAAATCCAAGCCTTGAGGCCGGTTGGCTGGCTTTAAAAATTATTTTAAAAATCCACTCCATACGGGTTGTATGTAAGCTTTAAAAAACCCACAGATTGAGGCCGGTTGGCTTGCTTTAAAAATGATTTAAAAATTCCGCGCCTTGAGGGCTATTGGATGGCTTTAAAATTTATTTAAAAATTCCGCGCCTTGAGGGCTATTGGATGGCTTTAAAATTTATTTAAAAATTCCGCGCCTTGAGGGCTATTGGATGGCATTAAAAATTGTTTAAAAAATCCACGCCTTGAAGGCTTTAAAAATTATTAAAAAAAATCCACGCCTTAAGGGCATCTGTAAGGCTTTAAAATATTTAAAAAATCCACGCCTTGAGGGCTATTGGATGGCTTTAAAAATTATTTAAAAAATCCACGCCTTGAGGGCTGTTGAAAGGCTTTAAAATATTTAAAAAATCCACGCCTTGAGGGCTATTGGATGGCTTTAAAAATTATTTAAAAAATCCACGCCTTGAGGGCTATTGGATGGCTTTAAAAATTATTTAACAAATCTACGTCTTGAAGGCTATTGGCTGGCTTTAAAATTGATTTAAAAAATTTACGCCTTAAGGGCTATTGGATGGCTTTAAAAATTATTTAAAAAATCCACGTCTTGAGGGCTGTTGGAAGGCTTTAAAAATTATTTAAAAAATCCACGCCTTGAGGGCTATTGGATGGCTTTAAAAATTATTAAAAATTCCACGCCTTGAGGGTTATTGGAAGGCTTTAAAAATTATTTTAAAAATCCACGTCTTGAGGGCTGTTGGAAGGCTTTAAAAATTATTTTAAAAATCCACGCCTTGAGGGCTGTCGGGAGACTTTAAAATTTATCTAAAAAATCCACGCCTTGAGGGCTATTGGATGGCTTTAAAAATTATTTAAAAAATCCACGCCTTGAGGGTTATTGGATGGCTTTCAAAATTATTTAAAAAATCCACGCCTTGAAGGATGTTGGCAGGCTTTAAAAATGGTTTAAAAAATCCACGTCTTGAGGGCTGTTGGAAGGCTTTAAAATTTATTTAAAAAATCCACGCCTTGAGGGCTATTGGATGGCTTTAAAATTTATTTAAAAAATCCACGCCTTGAGGGCTATTGGATGGCTTTAAAATTTATTTAAAAAATCCACGCCTTGAGGGCATCTGGAAGGCTTTAAATATGATTTAAAAATCCACGACTTGAAGGCTGTTGGCAGGCTTTAAAAAATCCACACATTGAAGGCTGTTGGCAGGCTTTAAGAATTATTTAAAAAATCCACGCCTTGAAGGCTGTTGGCAAGCTTTAAAATTTATTTAAAAAATCCACGCCTTGAAGGCTGTTTGCTGACTTTAAAAATTATTTAAAAAATCCACGCCTTGAAGGCTGTTTGCTGACTTTAAAAATTATTTAAAAAATCCACGCCTTGAGGGCTATTGGATGGCTTTAAAATTTATTTAAAAAATCCACGCCTTGAGGGCTATTGGATGGCTCTAAAATTTATTTAAAGAAATCCACGCCTTGATGGCATCTGGAAGGCTTTAAAAAATGATTTAAAAAAATCCATGCCTTGAGGGCATCTGGAAGGCTTT
Organism: Musca vetustissima; assembly: GCF_032173495.1. NCBI lineage: Eukaryota > Metazoa > Arthropoda > Insecta > Diptera > Muscidae > Musca > Musca vetustissima. The sequence continues at coordinate 209,391 of NW_026879459.1, forward strand.
AAAAATGATTTAAAAAATCCATGCCTTGATGGCATCTGGAAGGCTTTAAAAATTATTAAAAAATCCACACCTTGAAGGCTGTTGGCGGGCTTTAAAAATCATTTAAAAATCCACGCCTTGAAGGCTGTTGGCAGGCTTTAAAAATTATTTGAAAAATCCACGCCTTGAGGGCGTCTGGAAGGCTTTAAAATTTATTTAAAAAATCCATGCTTTGAGATCTGTTGGAAAATTTAAAATCTTTCTTAGAAAATTCACACCCTGAGGGCAGTTTGAAGGCTTTAAAATTTGAAAAAAATTTGATGGCGTAAAAACTGATTTCAGGCCTTGAGGGCTACTGGAAGGCTTTAAATTTTTACTTTTAAAAATCCATGCCTGGAGGGCTGCTGAAAGGCTTTAAAAGTTATTTTAAAAAAATCACGACATGAGTGCTGCTGAAAGATTTTAAAAATCCATGATTTGAGATATTTGATATTTTTCACCATCCAAGAGCTCAGAATAGTTTTCTGTGCTAGACCGGGGACTATTGAAGGAAGTGCCTTGAGAGCGATATAAGTTACTTCTATAGTTTCATAGAAAACCTTCTCTAGGCAGTGTACCTTCAGAAGGGATCTTCTGAGTGTAGTCTATCGATTGAAGATATCTATCAGTTATTTTAGGTTTGGAAGATCCCTAATAATTCAGTAAGTGATGAGAAATTTTTAGAAGACCTTTTATAAAAAAATCATTTATAAGTTCTCTTCTATCTACAGAGAACTTATAAAGAGTCTTCCATCTATGAGGAATATAAAGAGTTTTATTTCATTTTAATTCAAATAAATTTATTTTATCTATTTTTTATTTGTTGTTGTTGTTTTACAAAAACAAATTAAAACATTTTTTTATAGAAACGACGTAATAACTTCATACCCCATCGAATTACTGCATTTCAATATCGGCATTTAGTTTTCTTGCATTTCAATAACTACTATGGGTAATCGTATCAATAATGGAGAGGTAAGGAGGAGGGAATTGCATTCTTTTTCATTATTGGCATACGGATACAATGTGTCATTTATAAACAATACAGATAAAACCCAGAGACCCTCGCTAAATCGAAAAAAAAACTAAAAATGTGATTGCGACACATTGTTGCGATATAGGTTAGGGGGAGAATGTTTTAATTGTTGTGTTTATTTGTCGTTATGACCCTTATAATGGAACAACAACAAGAACGTACCTTGATATTCGTTTTTGTGGAAGATAGTAATGGGGTTACATGTCAAGGTAATTATTGTTCCCCCTCAGGTTTTTTTGAAGATGAGTACACGCAAGACAAATAAAAGGGGTGTGGGTATGATAACAATATGTTTGGTGGAGTTGGAATCTATGTTGCATATTTGAAATCGAACAGCAAGAATGTAATAGAAAAAAAATTTCAGAAATAAAGATATTAAAAATTTTAGAAATACTTTCATATACTGACAATGTAATGAGCCAAGAAATATAATATATTTTTGAAAAATTTGTTTTTGGCCCAGAACCCGAGAAAATATTAATCAGCCATCTGTTAAAAATAACTCAGTTTTTTTTATACACAATTGTCAGTATCTCACTCCCAAGTACTATATGTTCCCAGTGGGAGATAGTCTCACTCCCTCCCCCAACTTTTTAATATTTGTTAATAAACAATTCTGTTATTGTTGGTGTTTTTGTTCTCAGTTCGGCTACTTTCATTAATTAACAATAGCATTACTCGTATTGTGGTAGGTCAGTATTACCAAGACACACTTGCCGTGGTTGCTGTTGTTGTTTTTTTCTTTGTCAATTTTCTTCTTTGAAATTAAAATTATCAAGTGGGTGTTAATCAAATCAAATTTCCCACATTAGATAATTAAATAAGTCAACAAATAATAATAAAGAAATAAAAAGAAATTGCTGATAAAAATACGTTTTTTTGGAGGAGCCACAAAATTAAGATAACAACCAAAATAAAAATTGTTTAAAAAAATTTCACAAAAGCTTATAAAAAAATGGATTAGAATTTATAAAAAAAAATTAAAGGAGTTCATATTTTTTACATTTAAGATGATACTATTCATTATAAAGGGGACAGTTTATTACGATTTTTGGCATTTGGCTCTAAAAAATTATTTAAAAAACCCACGTCTTTAGGCCTAAGGATGGCTCTCAATTTTTTTTTTTTTTAAATCCACGCCTTTAGACCTTATGGTGACTCTAAAAAATTATTTAAAAAATCCACGCCTTTAGGCCTAAGGATGGCTCTCAAAATTTTTGAAAAAATCCACGCATTTAGTCCTAAGGATGGCTCTCAAAATTTTTTAAAAAAATCCACGCCTTTAGGCCTAACGATGGCTCTCAAAATTGTTTAAAAAATCCACGCCTTTAGGCCTAACGATGGCTCTCAAAATTGTTTAAAAAATCCACGCCTTTAGGCCTAACGATGGCTCTCAAAATTGTTTAAAAAATCCACGCCTTTAGGCCTAACGATGGCTCTCAAAATTGTTTAAAAAATCCACGCCTTTAGGCCTAACGATGGCTCTCAAAATTGTTTAAAAAATCCACGCCTTTAGGCCTAACGATGGCTCTCTAAATTGTTTAAAAAATCCACGCCTTTAGGCCTAACGATGGCTCTCAATTTTTTTTTTTTTTAAATCCACGCCTTTAGACCTTATGGTGACTCTAAAAAATTATTTAAAAAACCCACTTCTTTAGGCCTAAGGATGGCTCTCAATTTTTTTTTTAAATCCACGCCTTTAGACCTTATGGTGACTTTAAAAAATTATTTAAAAAATCCACGCCTTTAGGCCTAAGGATGGCTCTCAAAATTTTTGAAAAAATCCACGCCTTTAGGCCTAAGGATGGCTCTCAAAATTTTTGAAAAAATCCACGCCTTTAGGTCTAAGGATGGCTCTCAAAATTTTTGAAAAAATCCACGCCTTTAGGCCTAAGGATGGCTCTCAAAATTTTTGAAAAAATCCACGCCTTTAGGCCTAAGGATGGCTCTCAAATTTTTTTAAAAAAATCCACGCCTTTAGGCCTAACGATGGCTCTCAAAATTTTTGAAAAAATCCACGCCTTTAGGCCTAAGGATGGCTCTCAAAATTGTTTAAAAAATCCACGCCTTTAGGCCTAACGATGGCTCTCAAAATTGTTTAAAAAATCCACGCCTTTAGGCTTAACGATGGCTCTCAAAATTGTTTAAAAAATCCACGCCTTTAGGCCTAACGATGGCTCTCAAAATTGTTTAAAAAATCCACGCCTTTAGGCCTAACGATGGCTCTCAAAATTGTTTAACAAATCCACGCCTTTAGGCCTAACGATGGCTCTCAAAATTGTTTAAAAAATCCACGCCTTTAGGCTTAACGATGGCTCTCAAAATTGTTTAAAAAATCCACGCCTTTAGGCCTAACGATGGCTCTCAAATTTGTTTAAAAAAACCACGCCTTTAGGCCTAACGATGGCTCTCAAAATTGTTTAAAAAATCCACGCCTTTAGGCTTAACGATGGCTCTCAAAATTGTTTAAAAAATCCACGCCTTTAGGCCTAACGATGGCTCTCAAAATTGTTTAAAAAATCCACGCCTTTAGGCCTAACGATGGCTCTCAAAATTGTTTAAAAAATCCACGCCTTTAGGCCTAACGATGGCTCTCAAAATTGTTTAAAAATCCACGCCTTTAGGCCTAACGATGGCTCCAATTTTTTTTTTAATCCATGCATTTAGGCCTTACGATGGCCCTCAAAAATTTTATTATAAAATCCAAGCTTTTAGGCCTAACCTAAAAAATCCACGCCTACAGGCCTAACGATGGATCTCAAAAATAATTTAAACCAGTGAGCGGAGCAGTTTAGTCAGACGTGGTCGACCATATGATACCCTACACAACTACCGCGAAAAGCACACTTTTGGCGGTTCTATATTCTGAGCCTGGGCAATATTTCGCGATATTTGCACCATTTTTACCAATTATAGATCAACAACTCCACTTTCTAAGCCTTGCATATTTTCTAAATTGTTTTTTCTTGAAGTGAATTTTTACTCCATAAAATAAAAAATTGGTCACTTTAGGTTTTGGTTGATTTGAATCTCGGAAAATTGACCGATCATCATCTAAACAGCCGCTCTATGTAATTGGTCAGATGTTCTGTGATGTTCTGAATATAATAATTGCCTCAAGAGCGACTAGAAAATCTGACAAAATTAAAGTCTTCGGTTCATTGCACCCCATGAATGAAATCTCAACTTCACCGAAAACTATAGGCGTCGTCCTTGACCATAATCGGAAATGTACAATTTCAAAGCGATCAACGCGACATTTCCGTCCTCTTATGGAGTAATAGTAATACTATGCACATAGTCACCTTTACCTAATTACGTATAACTCTCACATCAGAGTACATACAGCCATATACTTGGTATCAATTTGAAGCTCAACAACTCCTCTTGGATATACTATCAGCTTCTCTATCTATATGTCCTTCAGGAGCAAGTATATACGCCCCAGAATAAAAATTTTGTAATTCTTCACACAAAAGCCAGGGTTCTTTTGATCCGCTAAATATTGACCGCTCTTTATGAAAACAGGCATGTTTCTTCTTAGGCCCGATTCCCATCTCCATGTAAAATTTCACGATGTTCGGACCATAACTGCGGCCTCAGGACCGACCAGAAAACCCGACAAAAATTTAGTATTTGGTCCATTTCATCCCCTAAATATTAATCGATCTTTACCAAAAACAATAGGGGCCTTCATTGGCCAGCACCCATCCTACATGCAAAATTTCGTGAAGATTGGTCCATAACTGTTGCCTGTATTGTGTTTACAAATTATAATGGACAGAAGGACGGACGGACACACATGTCTAGATCGACTCAGCTAGTCGAGATATGATGACCGGTATACATAAAGGTGGGTCTAGGACCAATATTTCGCGGCCTTTAGGCCTAAGGATGGCTATCAAAAATTATTTAAAAAATCTATGCCTTTAGGCCAAAGGATGGCTCTCTCAAAAAAAAAAAATTAAAAAAATCCACGCCTATGGCCTTATTGTGGCTCTAAAAATTTATTTAAAAAATCCACGACGTTAGGCCTAAGGTTGGTCTCAAAAAAAAAAAAAATAAATAAATAAATAAAAAAAATCCACGCCTTTAGGCCTTATGGTGGCTCAAAAAAATTATTTAAAAAATCCACGCCTTTAGGCCTTATGGTGGCTCTAAAAAATTATTAAAAAAATCCACGCCTTTAGGCCTAAGGATGGCTATCAAAAATTATTAAAAAAATCGCCTTTAGGCCTTGTTGTGGGTCTCTAAAAATGCTTTAAAAAATTCACGCCTTAAGGTCTGGTAGTGGCTCTCATAAGTTCCTTAAATAATTCAGCACTAATGGCATTATAAAATTTTTGTAAGAAATCCACGCCCAATGGCCTGAAGGTGACTCACAAAAATTCTTAAAAATCCACGCCTTTAGGTCATATGGTGACTCTCAAAAATTCTTCAATAGTGGCTGGAAAAATTTCTTTAAAAAATCCACTCCTATTGGCCTAATAAAGGTTCTCAAGGTCTAATAAAAGTTCACAATAATTGTTAAAAAACACTCCTAATGAAGTGTAAATAAAACAAGAATTATATTTTTTTTAATTCTTGTTTTATTTCCAATTTGCCCCCCACTGTGCCTTAACTAAGCTATATACTATAAATTATAAATACACTTAATACTGATAACGACAAATAATAATAGTTCAAACTTATCATTTGTCAACATTTAGTTTTTGTTTTTATTTTTTCCTTTTCAATTATAGAACTAAATTTTAAAAATAGAAAATAAACGGATATTTTTGAAAAACTAACCCAATTTTGAAAACAATTAATTAAATTCTATTTAAAAATAAAAAACTACACACATTTTTTTATCATGGATTAAAGAATTACACGAAAAGTATGCCCCACCATTTATGTTGTTTTTTTTTTAATCCATTAATCATGCTTGATTGTGTTTTCAAGATTGAAACATGGTGTTGAAATCGATTTGGTTTGATTTACGGCGATACAAAGACGTCCTCATTAAGACGTCTTGGTACACAAAATGGTTTGACTGTCTGGCCGGACGGACGGACGGTTGTCTTAATTGATCGATTATTGTTTTAGCCCCAAATAATAATAACAAAAAAGTATTTATAGTAAAAATTACCCAGCAAACAAACAAGCGGTTCAAAGTCTAACAATGGGTTATAAAACAGCATCTCACTGCGGGAGTGGAAATTAAAACCCATTCATAGATCGTCTATTTGCAAATCACTGATCGATATCGAAGTCTTTTTTTAATGACTTCAACAAAAAATCGAAATTTAAAACAAATCAGCAAAAAAAAAATCACAACCGGCAATGTTGATCCATAAACCGCATATAAATATTCATAAGCGTATAGAAACGTGTTTGTATATTTATTAATTTTTTTATATCAACATTTTTATGAATTATTTTTAGATTTTTGATAACGATTTTTTTTGCACAAAAAATATATACAAATATTAATAACAATCGGACACGTTTAACCCACAAAAAGGAAGTATTGGAAATATTCCAATATTAAAAAAATAAGTTCATGTTAATTCAATATTTATATTGGCCTTAGGTGACATCTTAATTTTGAGAAGAAGAAGAATGTATCATAATTTAATAGTTAAAAGATTTAAGATAGATTATTTGTAGATTCGAAAATACGCAAACAAATAAACGCCTAATGGCCTAAGGATGGCTCTCAAAAATTATTTAAAAAATCCACGCCTAATGGCCTAAGTATGGCTCTCAAAAATTATTTAAAAAATCCACGCCTAATGGCCTAAGGATGGCTCTCAAAAATTATTTAAAAAATCCACGCCTAATGGCCTAAGGATGGCTCTCAAAAATTATTTAAAAAATCCACGCCTAATGGCCTAAGGATGGCTCTCAAAAATTATTTAAAAAATCCACGCCTAATGGCCTAAGGATGGCTCTCAAAAATTATTTAAAAAATCCACGCCTAATGGCCTAAGGATGGCTCTCAAAAATTATTTAAAAAATCCACGCCTAATGGCCTAAGGATGGCTCTCAAAAATTATTTAAAAAATCCACGCCTAATGGCCTAAGGATGGCTCTCAAAAATTATTTAAAAAATCCACGCCTAATGGCCTAAGGATGGCTCTCAAAAATTATTTAAAAAATCCACGCCTAATGGCCTAAGGATGGCTCTCAAAAATTATTTAAAAAATCCACTAATGGCCTAAATGGCTCTCAAAAATTATTTAAATCCACGCCTAATGGCCTAAGGATGGCTCTCAAAAATTAAAAAAATGGCCTAAGGATGGCTTCAAAAATTATTTAAAAAATCCACGCCTAATGGCCTAAGGATGGCTCTCAAAAATTATTAGGCTATTAAGTGTCGATCTTATAATTATTTTTTTCGAAGAACTATTAGGCCTTAAGGCGTGGATTTTGTAAAATGTTTGAGAGCCATCCCTAGGCCTTAAGACGTGGATTTTTTAAATTTTTTTCCAGCCACTATTAGGCCATTAGGTGCTGACTTTTTAAATAATTTTTGAGAGCCATCCGTAACACTTAAGGCGTGGATTTTTTAAATAATTTTTTAGGGCCATCCTTTGGCCTTAAGGCGTGGATTGTTTAAATAATTTTTTAGGGCCATCCTTAGGTCATTAGGCGTGGATTTTTTAAAGAATTTTTAAGGACCACCATTAGGCCATTAGGCGTGGATTTTTTAAATACTTTTTTCCAGCCAAATTAGGCCATTAGGCGTGGATTTTTTAAAGAATTTTTTCCAGACACTATTAGGCCATTAGGCGTGGAGTTTTTAAAGAATTTTTTCCAGACACTTCTAGGCCATTAGGTGTGGAGTTTTTAAAGAATTTTTTCCAGACACTATCAGGCCATTAGGCGTGGATTTTTTAAAGAATTTTTGAACGTCTCTATCAGGCCATTAGGCGTGGATTTTTTAATGAATTTTTGAGAGTCTCTATCAGGCCATTAGGCGTGGATTTTTTAATGAATTTTTGAGAGTCTCTATCAGGCCATTAGGCGTGGATTTTTTAATGAATTTTTGAGAGTCTCATTCAGGCCATTAGGCGTGGATTTTTTAATGAATTTTTGAGAGTCTCTATCAGGCCATTAGGCGTGGATTTTTTAATGAAATTTTGAGAGTCTCTATCAGGCCATTAGGCGTGGATTTTTTAATGCATTTTTTAAAGAGTCTCTATCAGGCCATTAGGCGTGGATTTTTTAATGAATTTTTGAGAGTCTCTATCAGGCCATTAGGCGTGGATTTTTTAATGAATTTTTTAAAGAGTCTCTATCAGGCCATTAGGCGTGGATTTTTTATTGATTTTTTTAAAGAGTCTCTATCAGGCCATTAGGCGTTGATTGTTTAATGAATTTTTAAGAGCCTCATTCAGGCCATTAGGCGTGGATTTTTTAATGAATTTTTGAGAGTCTCATTCAGGCCATTAGGCATGGATTTTTTAATGAATTTTTGAGAGTCTCTATCAGGCCATTAGGCATGGATTTTTTTAATGAATTTTTGAGAGTCTCTATCAGGCCATTAGGCGTGGATTTTTAAAATGAATTTTTGAGAGTCTCTATCAGGCCATTAGGCGTGGATTTTTTATTGATTTTTTTAAAGAGTCTCTATCAGGCCATTAGGCGTTGATTGTTTAATGAATTTTTAAGAGCCTCATTCAGGCCATTAGGCGTGGATTTTTTAATGAATTTTTGAGAGTCTCATTCAGGCCATTAGGCATGGATTTTTTAATGAATTTTTGAGAGTCTCATTCAGGCCATTAGACATGGATTTTTTAATGAATTTTTGAGAGTCTCTATCAGGCCATTAGGCGTGGATTTTTAAAATGAATTTTTGAGAGTCTCTATCAGGCCATTAGGCGTGGATTTTTTTAATGAATTTTTGAGAGTTTCTATCAGGCCATTAGGCGTGGATTTTTTTAATGAATTTTTGAGAGTCTCTATCAGACTATTAGGCGTGCATTTTTTAAAGAATTTTTAAGGGCCACCATCAGGTCATTAGGCGTGGATTTTTTAAATACTTTTTTCCAGCCAAATTAGGCCATTAGGCGTGGATTTTTTTAATAATTTTTTCCAGCCACTATTAGGCCATTAGGCGTGGATTTTTTAAAGAATTTTTTCCAGACACTATTAGGCCATTAGGCGTGGATTTTTTAAAGAATTTTTGAGAGTCTCTATCAGGCCATTAGGTGTGTATTTTTTAATGAATTTTTGAGAGTCTCTATCAGGCCAATAGGCGTGGATTTTTTAATGAATTTTTGAGAGTCTCATTTAGGTCATTAGGTGTGGACTTTTTAATGAATTTTTGGGACCACTATTTGTTCGACAGTCGTGGATTTTTTAAAGAACTTTTGAGAGCCACTATTAGTTGGACAGGCGTAGAATTTTTAAAGAGCTTTTGAGGGCCACTATTAGTTCGAAAGCCGTGGATTTTTTAAAGAACTTTTGAGGGCCAATATTAGTTCGAATGGCCTGGATTTTTTAAAGAACTTTTGAGGGCCACTATTAGTTCGAATGGCGTGGATTTTTTAAAGAACTTTTGAGGGCCACTATTATTTCGACAGGCGTGGAATTTTTAAAGAACTTTTGAGGGCCACTATTAGTTCGACAGGCGACAGTTTTTTTTTAATTCATTAGGGTTGGATTTTTTAAAGATTTTTATTTTGTGTCAGCGTCTGTCTCAGATTTTTACGACATTTTTGTCTTTGTGCATATGTTTGTAATAGGCAAAAATAATCGAGATAGACCCATGGTTCCTTTTGAGAATATGCATAGAATCACTTTCTAAGTCGATTTATGCATGTCTGTCCATGTTAAATTGTAAACAATGTACAGGTCGCATTTATGATCCGAATGGGATGAAATTTGGCAGAGCTCATTTGTTTGGCCCAAGGACGAACCCTATTGAAATTGGGAAAAATCGGTTCAGAGTTAGATATAGCTCCCATATATATCTTCGTCCGATTTAAGGTAAATTGTGTATCAAAGTCCCAATATATCTTTCAATTTGCACGAAATCCCTGGACATCTTTTGACTTGCACGAAATTTGGCACAGCGTAATGAATAAGGTCTAGAATGATGTGTGAAAAGTTTCGTGAAAATCGGTTCAGATTTAGATATAGCTCCCATATATAGCTTCGCCCGATTTTAGGTAAATAGTCCACTAAAGTCCCTGGAAATCTTTTGATGTGCTCGAAATTTGGCACAGAGTTATGAATAAGATCGAGAATGATGTCTGCCAAGTTTCGTGAAAATCGGTTCATATTTAGATATAGCTCCCATATATATTTTCATCCGATTTAAGGTAATTGGCGCTCGCGTCGTCCGTTAGGATACATATGTAGAATATACCCAAAGTGGTGAAGGGTATCATATAGTCGGCCCAGTCCGACTTTACTACTTTCCTTACTGGGTAGAACTTCTATTAGGCCACTAGTCTAAGTTTTTTTTGAAGAATTGGTGGAGCCGTAAATCAAGGATTTATTGAATTTTATTGGAGCCATCAGGCGTCGATCTTTGGTGATGACAGCCAGAGTTTTCTTAAATTTGTTATTTTCCATGTTGTTGTATAAATTGAAAGGCACATGGAACACATTCAAAAAAAAAAAAAAAAAATTGGGGGACTATTTGAAATATTTGTTGTAGGGTATTTGGATTTTTATAAAATTTTTTTTGATTTGTATTATTATTTTTTAATAATAAAAAACACACAGAATTCTCGCTCCAAATTGCTGTTTGATAGTCCGCCTTATTTGTCTCTCCCCGACTATTTGTTTAAACTTGATTTGTGTTTTAATTATTTCGCTTTGTATTAAAATCAATGCTTATCATGTTTTGTATTTTTTTAAATATATTTTTTGCAATAACAAAAAAAAAGAAAAAAAACACATAAACCAAATTTATTCTATTGTTGTTGTTGTATATTTTTTGTGTATTATTTCTTCTTTCGGTTTTTATTTTCACACTTTTATTTATTTAAAATATATTTTTATAGTTTCTTCTTCTTCTCGTTCTCATCATGTCCACACGAACAGGTACGAACACTTTGGGTTCAATTTTGTTTATTATTTTCGTTATTAAATAAATATTTTATATTTTGTTTCGGCATGCATGCATTCTATGAAACAATTTTTTGTTGAATTAAATAACATTTCATGAATTCCATTTGAAAAAAAAAACAAATATTTTGTTATTGGTTTTGTAGTTGTTGTATTGAAATAGCGCATTTTTGTGCGTTTTGAAATGTCGCCGTTCGAAAACAGAAAAAAATTCCTCGCAGCTAATTTTTCATTTTTTTTTTGTTTCAGTGTTTTTTATTGTTGTTGCTATTTTTTTATTTTTTTTAGTTATTTTTACAATACTTGATAGGCAAGACATTCTACACTTGATGTTGTTGTCAAACACTTTGTTTTGCGTTTTGTTGTTGCAGTAGAATTTCATTGCCAGCAGGCGGCCGGTGGCTTGGTAGAATTTTTGTGTTTTTTTTTGTCACTGGGGTGATTTATTTGATTTTAGAAAAAAATATTTAAAAATAAAATAATTTCAAACATTTTCTAAAAAACATTTCAAATTTTCCTTCACACACTTTCATCACTAAAATCTGCTTCTTCTTAATTTATAAAAAAAACACACACACACACAACAAATTTGCATTTTATATTTTCTTTGCATTATTTATTTAATTTCTATTTCTGTGCTTTTCTTCTTCTTCTTCTTCTTTTATTATTTATTTTTTTTTCAAATAATTCAATACCATTCAAAACAACACAAATTTGATATGAAACGGCTGAGAATTGCTGCTGTTGTTGTTGTTATTTTCTTGTTTTGAAAATTTGCATTGACTTCTTTTCGAATCAAGCCAAAGTCAAAGAACGAGTTTTACGTTCGCCGTCGTCGTCGTCGTTCACACATACAGAACGCTGACTTTCGTAAAATATCCGACACACATACGAATCACCCGTTTCGCCGTTAAACTGTTGCGATCGATGAGAACGTTCGTTAGAAACTGAATCGGCTGTTGTTTGTTTGTTTATGGGGGAGATGATTTTGTTAAATACCGAACCGAACGGAAGATAGGCAGTGTGAGCGATTGAGAGGCAAAATGCCGGCCAGGCAGCCAAAGAGTTGTTGGCCAAAAAGAATTCACTCAAAAATAACAAAAACATGTGCGATTTGTTGGATTGGGCAGGGTTGCCAAATCATGTTCAGAAAAAGCAAATAAAATAGTAGTGGATGCAAAAGAGAAATTCACACCTCAAGACTGCAAAAAATTCCTTAGAAAATCTACGCCTGATCTAATACGGCCTTGAAAAAAATCTTTAAAAACATAACCGCCTGAAAAATACGTTACAAATCCAGGCATTAGAGCCTTATGGTAGCTCTTTAAAAAATCCACGCCTAATGGCCTTATGGTGGCTCTCAAAAATTCTTAAAAAAATTGACCTCTAATGGCTTAATGAAGGCCCTCAAAAATTCTTAAAAACAAAAACAACCCCTAATGACCTAATGGAGGCTATCAAAAATTCTTTTAGATGTCCACGCCTTTATGGCATTATGGTGGCTCTCAAAAATTCTTAAAAAATCGACCCCTAATGGCCTTATGGGGGCTCTCAAAATTTCTTAAAAAAATTGACCCCTAATGGCATTTTGGTGGCTCTCAAAAATTCTTTTAAAAATACAGGCCTTAATGGCCTTATGGTGGCTCTTAAAGTTTATTAAAAAATCGACCCCTAATGGCCTTATGGTGGCTCTCAAAAATTATTTTAAAAATCCACGCCTTTATGGCCTTATGGTGGCTCGCAAAAATTCTTTAAAAAATCCATGTCTTTGGGCCTTATGGTGGCTCTCAAAAACTCTTTAAAAAATCCACACCTTTATGGACTTATGGTGGCTCTCAAAAATTCTTAAACAAATCGATCCCTAATGGCCTAATGGAGGCTCTCAAAAATTCTTTTAAATATCCACGTATTTATGGCATTATTGTGGCTCTTAAAAATTCTTTTAAAAATCCACTCCTTTATGGACTAATGGTGGCTCTCAAAACTTTTTTTTAAAAATCGACCCTTAATGGCCTTATGGTAGCTCTCAAAGTTTCTTAAAAAATCGACCCCTAATGGCCTTATGGTGGCTCTTAAAAATTCTTTAAAAATCCACGCCTTTATGGACTTATAGTGGCTCTCAAAAATTATTTTAAAAATCGACTCCTAATGGCCTTATGACAGCTCTCAAAGTTTCTTAAAAAATCGACCCCTAATGACCTTATGGTGGCTCTCAAAGTTTCTTAAAAAATCGACCACAAATGGCCTTATGGTGGCTCTCAAAATTTCTTAAAAAAATCGAAACCTAATGGCCTTAAGGTGGCTCTCAAAAATTCTTTTAAAAATCCATGCCTTTAAGCCTTATGTTGGCTCTCAAAATTGTAAACCTTAGAGCACATGGCAACCCTTTTTTTAAATGAGTAATTGTAAACAGATGAGAAACCGGTGAGGCCAGCATAATGAGTAGAGAATTCGCATTGTTAGCTTGATCGGAAGAACTTAGAAGTGGGAGTGTGTTGGTTTCTATTCTTGTACCTAACAATTAACTGCCACAAGTTATAAATAAGTGTTAGTGTAGCTATTGAACAACAGATGGCGTTTAATTCGAACGTTTAATGATCTGTTCTAGGTGGTCTTTGAAATGATTTTAATTTTAAATTTTGTGTTCTTGAATAATAACATGTCATTCTGCAACCGATACCAAATTACTAAATCTGAACCGATTTTCAGGAAACTTAATACACATCATTTTAGACCAAATTCATTACGCTATGCTAAATTTCGTGCAAATCGAAAGATATTAAGGGACTTTGGTGCACCATTTACATTAAATCGGACGAAGATATATATGGGAGCTATATCTAAATCTGAACCGCTTTTCACGAAACTTAACACACATTATTATAGACCTAATTTATTAAGCTGTGCCAAATATCGTGCAAATCGAAAGATATTAAGGGGCTTTGATGCACCATTTACATGAAATCGGTCGAAGATATATATGGGAGCTATATCTAAATATGGACCGATTTTCAGGAAACTTAACACACATTATTATAGACCTAATTTATTAAGCTGTGCCAAATATCGTACAAATCGAAAGATATTAAGGGGCTTTGGTGCACCATTTACATGAAATCGGTCGAAGATATATATGGGAGCTATATCTAAATATGGACCGATTTTCAGGAAACTTAACACACATCATTCTAGACCTATTTCATTAAGCCGTGCCAAATTTCTTGCAAATCGAAAGATATATAGGGACTTTGATACACCATTTACCTTAAATCGTACGAAGATATATATTGAGCTATATCGAAATCTGAACCGATTTTTTAAGAAACTGAACACACATCTTTCTAGACCTAATTCAGTACGCTGTACCAAATTTCGTTCAAATCGAAAGATATATAGGGACTTTGGTGCACCATATATATATATATATATGGGAGCTATATCTAAATCTGGACCGATTTTCAGGAAATTTAACACACATCGTTCTAGACCTAATTCCGCACGCTGTACCAAATTTCTTGCAAATCGAAAGATATATAGGGACGTTGGTGCACCATTTACATTAAATCGGTCGAAGATATATATGGGAGCTATATCTAAATCTGGACCGATTTTCAGGAAATTTAACACACATCGTTCTAGACCTAATTCAGCACGCTGTACCAAATTTCGTGCAAATCGAAAGATATATAGGGACTTTGGTGCACCATTTACATTAAATCGGACGAAGATATATATGGGAGCGATATCTAAATCTGGACCTATTTTCAGATTTAGATAGAGCATAAATCGACTCAGAAAGTGATTCTATGCATATTTTCAAAAGGAACCATGTGTCTATCTCGTTTACTTTTGCCTGTTAGAAACATATGCACAAAGACATAATACCCTGTCACAGTGTGGGGAAGGGTATAAAACCTTCTTCGGAAAATACATTTCAATATTGGTAATTTTTATACGCTACACAACTATGTTGTCAGGGTATTGTTGGCCTCTAATCGGGCAAGAGGGTGCAACTATCTCGAAATATTACCCAACCTCGGAATAAAAATCCGAAGATAGATATAGTTCTTTGACAGTTGTGTAGGGTATCGTGGTCTGATGGAAGTGGCTTGAAGAAATATTTTTTAAGAAGAAATATTTTTTAATAGATCTACGCCTTATAGAGGGCTTGAAAAAAAAATTTTTTAATAGATCTACGCCTTATAGAGGTGTAATTTTTTTATAAATCTACGCCTTATAGAGGGCTTGAAAAAATTTTTTTAATAGATCTACGCCTTATAGAGGTGTAATTTTTTTATAAATCTACGCCTTATAGAGGGCTTGAAGAAATATTTTGTTTAATAGATCTACGCCTTATAGAGGGCTTGAAAAAATATTTATTAATAAATCTACGATTCATAGACGCATTGAAAAACTATTTTTTAATAAATCCACGTCTTATAGACGTCTTGACAATGATGTTTAAATAAATCTATGCCTATCTATGGAAAAATAATTTTTAAAAAACTCCCACCTTATAGACTTATTATAAAAAAGTATTTTTTAATAAAACCACGCCTCGAAAAATATTTTCATTGTCAAATTCATTGTGGGAGCCTTCACTTATTGCCAGTACATATATATTGTCATTAAAACAATAGTCTGGCCCTTTTAGCTTACAAAATGTTAACTAAACCACATGTTCGCTAGTTGTCTCTAGCTGTCTCCTATTTATTTATTTTTTGTTTCTTTCCAATTAAACCATAATCGCCTTACAACAGCTAATCTTTGCATAAAATATCACCTGCTGCCCATGTATTCCATTTTTGTATTATGGTCTTTGTTGTTGTCTCCTAATGGAATTGTCTATCCATTATTTTATTTTAGTTCTTAATATCCTCATCGTTTCCATTAAATAAAAAAACAAAAACAAAAAACCAATCAATATGTGAGTAAGTATGTTTGGGTGTGTGTATGTATGTGACCTTGAAATATCTACCAAATCACATTAGGGGAAAAATAGTCACTCTCATTAACTATCAATTTTGGCTAGTCTTTGGAAAAGTACACTCTGACAGTGTTCTAACGGAAGCATTCACTTATGCGATGACTTTCTTCCATAACATAATCGTCACATCCATGGGAAATGACCCAGGCAAACATAATCAATCATTTAATGATGCTTTTAACATATCATCTTTGGGTGTGTGTGTGTGTGCGTGTGTACAATTTAGTTTCGTTTCATATTGGACGGATGTTCCATGTTTGACAGGGTTTGTAGTCAAGCGGAGTTATAATGGAGAGATATTTATTATATGTGTGGATGTGTGTGTGTGTATTTATACATGTGAGAGCTTGTAATAGTTAATATGAATATGTTTTTGGTATAACACCCGTAGGGAGATATATAGATAGTTTGTTATAGAGATAGATGAGTCAAATGCAGACAGACCTTGTTGCTGAAGAAATTATAATCAAAGCTTTTCACAAAAGCTTTTGTAAAGGAAATATGATGGATTTTTCCACATTTTCTATAAGACGTATGATTAATATGATTATGTGCAAACGATGAGAATATAAAATAATCATACGCCACCAGAAATGATATTGACCGGTAAAAATATTTCAAAAGAAAACCAGTATATATATCATTCTAGACTCAATTCAGTACGCAATACCAAATTTCGTGCAAATCGAAGTATATATTGGGACTTTGGGACGAAGTATATATTGGGACCTTAAATCGGACGAAAATATATATGGGAGCTATATATAAATCTGAATCGATTTTCCAGAAACTCACCACTCATCATTCTATACTCAATTCAGTGCGCTATGCCAAATTTCGTGAAAATCGAAGTATATATAGGGACTTTGGTGCACCATTTACATAAACTCGGACGAAAATGTATATGGCAACTATATCTAAATATGAACCGATTTTCCCGAAACTTAGTACTCGTCATTCTGAACTCGTCTCATTACGCTCTGCCAAATTTCGGGCAAATCGGAGGTTACAAAGGTATTTTAGACTATTAAACCTAAAATCGGACGAAAATAGATATGGGAGCTATATCTAAATCTGAACCGATTTGCACGAAACTTAACACACATCACACTAGACTTAATTCATTATGCTATACCAAATTTCTTGCAAATCGAAGGATACAAAGGGACTTTGGTGCACTATTTTCCTTAAATCGGACGAAAATATATATGGGATCTATATCTAAATCTAAGCCGATTTTCACGAAACTTAACACACATTACTCTAGGCTTAATTCAGTACGCTATGCTAAATTTCGTGCAAACCGTAGGATATATAGGGACTTTGCTGCACAATTTACCTTAAATCGGACGAAAATATATATGGGAGCTATATCTAAATCTGAACCGATTTTCCCGAAATTTACTACTCATCATGCTAGACTCAATTCACTACGCTATGACAGATTTCGAGCAAATCGAAGGATATATGGGGACTTTTTTGCACTATTTACCTTAAATCGGACGAAAATATTTATGGGAGCTATATCTAAATCTGAACCGATTTTCACGAAATTTAACACACGACTTTCTAGACTCAATTCAGTACGCTATGCCAAATTTCGGGCAAATCGAAGGATATATAGGGACTTTAGTGCACTATTTACCCGAAATCGGACGAAAATATATATGGGAGCTATATCTAAATTTGAACCAATTTTCACTAAACTTAACACACATCACTCTAGACTTCATTCAGTACGCTATGCCAAATTTCGTGCAAATCGAAGGATATATAGGGACCTTTTTGCACTATTTACCTTAAATCGGACGAAAAAATATATGGGAGCTATATCTAAATCTGAAGCGATTTTCAAGAAACTTAACACACATCGCTCTAGACTTAATTCAGTACGCTATGCCAAATTTCGTGCAAATCGTAGGATATATAGGGACTTTTTTACACTATTTATCTTAAATCGGACGAAAATATATATGGGAGCTATATCTAAATCTGAAGCGATTTTCACAAAACTTAACACACATCACTCTAGACTTAATTCAGTACGCTATGCCAAATTTCGTGCAAATCGAATGATATATAGGGACTTTGGTGTACAATTTACCTTAAATCGGACGAAAATATATATGGGAGCTATATCTTAATCTGAACCGAGTTTTCCCAATTTCAATAGGGTTAGTCCTTGGGCCAAATAAATGAGCTGTGCCAAATTTCATACAAGTCGAATCAAAAATGCGACATGTACTTTGTTTATACCCTACACAACTATTTTGTCAGGGTATTATAGCTTTGTGCAGCCCCAACTGTTTGTAACGCCGCGAAATATTGGTCCTAGACCCACCTTTAAGTATACCGATCGTCATATCTCGACTCGCTGAGTCGATCTAGACATGTGTGTCCGTCCGTCCGTCTGACCATTATAATTTGTAAACACGATACAGGCTACATTTATGGACCAATATTCACGAAATTTTGGATGTAGTATGGGTTCTGGCCATTTTGAAAGAGATCGGTTAATATTTAGGGGATGAAATGGACCAAAAACTTTATTTTTGTCGGTTTTTCTGGTCGCTCCAGAGGCCGTAATTATGACCCAAACACCGGAAATTTTAGCATGGAGAAGGGTATCGGACCAAAGAATAACCATGCCTGTTTTGATAAAGATCGGTCAATATTTAGCGGGTCAAATGGACTCTGACTATTGTGTGAAAAATTACAAAATTTGTATCCTATAGCGTATAGATTTACCCCAGAAGGACATAGACCCGAGAAGTTGATAATATATCCAAGAAGAGGGGTTGACCTTTAAATTGATACCAATTTTATTGTCGTATGTACTCGGATGTGGGAGTTACACTTAAATGTTTACAGGTGCTTACGTACTCATAATATCTGAGTACGTAAGCACCTATTACCATACTAGGGGGCGGAAATATGGAAATATAGCGCTCATCGCTTTCACTAGTATCCAGGTATGGTCAAGGACAACGCCTATAATTTACGGTGATGATCAGATAATAAAATTGGGATGAAGTGGACCGAAAACGTATTTTTTGTTTTGTTCTTCGAGTCAATCTACAGGCCACAATTGAAAGCCGAACATCACAAAACAACCCACGTTGAAGGGAATCTGGACAAGTAATTATAAGGACTGTACTGAATATTAGTAATATTTGTGGACCTCTTGTGAGTCAAGAGGGTGCAAACATCGCGAAATATTGCCCAAGCTCAGAATGTGGTACCATAGAAAGTTAGATACTCATGGAAGTTGTGTAGGGTATCATATGGTCGGCCCCGTCCGACTATACTGCTCCGCTCACTGGTTTACAATTTAACATGGACAGGCAGATAGACGGGCAATTTGAATAATTTTTTTTTCTAAATCTACGCCTTGGAAAATGTGTTTTAATAAATCCTCTCCTTATAGACACCTTAAAAATATTTTTTTATAAAATCTAGGCCTTAAAAATTATTCAAATAAAATTCACCATGACAAGCGCCTGTGGCGAAGATCTGCCAATCCCTTCTGCAGTATCATACTTTGCGAACTCGAAATTAAATTACAGTAAATATTTCAATTTTTCTTCCACGAAATATTCACTTCCTTGGAGTTTTAAATTATACAAAATGTATCTCCAGAAACCACTGACAGGCAGACAGGCAACATCTAGCGAGCCTGGCAGGCAGGCCGCCAGTGCAGTCTTATCGCTTTGTAGCTTTGCGTGTCCAAACATTTCCAACGGAAATAAAACCACATTTTCCGCTAAAACATATCAACAATCTGAACATTGTGGCAGGATATAACACAAACAGTTGAAACATTCCGAACATTTGTACATACGAGCACGCACCCCCTCTGCACTCCGCAAAAATTTCATCAGTTTGGGAATATCTTATTTCACATATATGTCGATGTGTGTGTATGTGTGCTACGTGCCACAATGATTGCCAGGAATTTTAAGTTAAACATTATCGTAGCTGCTCTTCTGGTTTTTTTTTTTTTTTGGTTTGGTGGCGGTGGCTAGTTTAGCAGGGCAAGTAGTGGCGGTTAAACCACAAAACACATCCATTGGCTGGTCTAACTATCATTTGTTAGCGCAAAGAGAATTTCTTCCTCCACTAAAGGGTATGAGAGAAACCTTGTTTTCCGAACCATCCTTGCTGGGGTTTATGAAGTTCATTTTGTTTTTTTTTTTTTTTTTGTTTGCGGGTCTGGTTAGTCGGCGGTATACCGAACCGAGCCACGTCTTCTGCCGCAGTTTTTGGTTTTGGTGTTTGCTCTTCTCGTGCACTGAATTTCAAACAGAAATACATTAATTTTCGATAATTAATGATGTGGATTTTCAGTTTTGGGTGAATGATTCCAAGTGTGTCCGTGTGTGTGAGTGAGTGTGTGTGAATAATAAAATATAAACTAAAACTTACAATAAATCTTACGGGAAAGTAGTTGAAAATTTAACGATGTGTCTAACTATCAACACTTGATTTAAGAGAGAAAAACGTATTTCAAATAAATTTATTGCAATTGAAAAGAAACAGAGAGAGAGAGAGAGAGCAGAAAAGAGAGGGAAACAAAATGAAGGAGAGAAGATGATACAGAGTCATTTCTGAGGTCTCCTAATTATTAGGACACCTGTGGATTGACAAAATTTTCAATTTTTTTAAAGAAGGGCTATATCAGGGCTGGATTTTTAAAATAAAATTTGTTCCAGGACCATAAAGGGAGTGGATTTTTAAAATAATATTTTTTCAAAGGACCATCAAAGGCGAGGATTTTTCAAATAATTGTTTTTCCAGAACCATAAAAGGCGTGAATGTATAAAGAAATATTTTTTCCAGGGTCTTAAAAGGCGTGGATTTTTTAAATAAATTTTAATATTATTTATGCTACGTGGAGTAGTTTTATCATTTAAGGTAAAGTTAATTTTATACGATGCATATTGAGAGAAATCTTGTTTCCAAGCCATCCTTGCTGGGGTTTATGAAGTTCACATTGTTTTTTTTTTGTTCGCTAATGAGCTTGATAGCCTTGGATTACATGTGAAATAAATGAAATGAAATTATATTTTTGTCCAAGAGACCACCAAAGGAGCGGATTTTTTCTTTTCATCCTATGTTCCTGAGGAGATTTTTTTTCTATAGAAAAAAGCCATCCTCAGTTCCTGAGTTGCTTTTTATACCCTTCACCACACTGTGGTACAGGGTATTATGTCTTTGTGCATATGTTTGTATCAGGCAAAAATAATCGAGATAGGCACATGATTTCTTTTGAGAATATGCATAGAATCACTTTCTGAGTCGATTTATGCATGTCCGTCCTTCCGTCTGTCCATGTTAAATTGTAAACAAAGTACAGCTCGCATTTATGATCTGAATTGGATGAAATTTGGCACAGCTCATTTGTTTGGCCCAAGGATGAACCATAGAACCGTGGGGAAAAATCGGTTCAGATTTAAATATAGCTCCTATATATGTTTTCGTCCGCTTCGAGATAAATGGTGTACCAAAGTCATATTAATCTTTCGATTTGTACGAAATTTAGCACAGCGTAATGAATAAGGTCTAGAATAAAGTGTGTCAAGTTTCTTGAAAATCGGTTCAGATTTCGATATAGCTTCCATATATATCTTCGTCCGATTTAAGGTAAATGGCGTACCAAGGTCCCTATATATCTTTCGATTTGTACGAAATTTGTCATAGCGTACTGAATTGTGTCTATAAAAATGTGTGCTAAGTTTCATAAAAAACGGTTCGGATTTAGATATAGCTCCCATATATAGTTTCGCCCGATTTTACGTAAATAGTCCACTAAATTTCCTGGAAATCTTTTGAATTGCGCGAATTTTGGCATAGCGTACTGAATTAAGTCTGGAATGACGTGTGCTAAGTTTCGTGAAAATCGGTTCCGATTTAGATATAGCTCCCATATATATTTCCGTCCGGTTTAAGGAAATTGGTACACCAAAGACCCTGTATATATTTCGATTTGCACGAAATTTGTCATAGCGTACTGTATAAAGTCTTGAATGACGTGTGCTAAGTTTCGTGAACATCGGTTCCGATTTAGATATAGCTCCCATATATATTTCCGCCCGATTTTATGTAATCGGTGCATCAAAGTCCCTATATTGTTTTTGGTTTGCACGAATTTTGGTATAGGGTACTGAATTAAGTCTAGAATGATGTTGTTATGCTTCGTGAAAAGATCCATAGCTAGGCCGAATGGCACAACGTACTGAAGTAATAAAAATTAGACTCTGGCAAGTTTCCCTGAAATCGGTTCAGATATAGATATATAATAAAAACGCGACGTCTATTAGGATACATTTGTAGAATATATCCAAAGTGGTGAAGGGTATCATATAGTCGGCCCAGTCCGACTTTACTATTTTCCTTACTGGTTTCTATAGAAAAAAGTCTTCCTTAGTAAGAAAGTAAGATTTTTTTCAATAGAAAAAAGTCTTCCTCAGTTAATGAGGAATTTTTTTCTATAGAAAAAAGTCAATTTTTTTCTCTAGAAAAAATTCTTCCTCAGTGACTGAGGAATTTTTTTTCTATAGAAAAAAGTCTTACTCAGTAACTGAGGAATTTTTTTCTATAGAAAAAAGTCTTCCTCAGTAACTGAGGAATTTTTTGCTTATAGAAAGAAGTCTTCCTCAGTAACTGTGGAATTTTTTTTCTATAGAAAAAATCTTCCTCAGTAACTGAGGAATTTTTTTTTATAGATAAAAGTCTTCCTCAGTAACTGAGGAATTTTTTTCTATAGAAAAAAGTCTTCCTCTCTAACTGAGGAATTTTTTTCTATAGAAAAAAGGTCAGTATCTGAGGAATTTTTTATAGAAAAGTCTTCCTGAGTAACTAAGGATTTGTTCCTATAGAAAAAAGTCTTCCTCAGTAACTGAGGAATTTTTTTCTATAGAAAAAAGTCTTCCTCATGCGCTCTGAGGATTTTTTTCTATAGAAAAAAGTCTTCCTCAGTTACTGAGGATTTTTTTTCTATAGAAAAATGTCTTCCTCAGTAACTGCTTATAGAAAAAAGTCTTCCTCAATTGAAGAAGAAAATTTTCTCAGTAACTGAGGAATTTTTATACCCTACACAACTATGTTGTCAGGGTATTATAGCTTTCTGCAGCCCAAAAAGTTTGTAACGCCGCGAAATACTGGTCCAAGACCCACCTTTAAGTATACAGATCGTCATATCTCGACTAGCTGAGTCGATCTAGACATGTGTGTCCGTCTGTCCGTCTGTCCATTATAATTTGTAAACACGATACTGGCCACAGTTATGGACCAATCTTCACGAAATTTTGCATGTAGGATGGGATTTGGCCAATGAAGACCAATATTGTTTTTGAAAGAGATCGGTTAATATTTAGGGGATGAAATGGACCAAAAATTTTATTTTTGTCGGTTTTTCTGGTCACTCCAGAGGTCACAATTATGGTCCAAACACCGCGAATTTTTGCATGGAGAAGGGGATCGGGCCAAAGAATAAGTATGCCTATTTTGATAAAGATCTGTCAATATTTATCGGGTCAAATGGACCCTGACTTTTGTGTGAAAAATTACAAAAT
Organism: Musca vetustissima; assembly: GCF_032173495.1. Classification (NCBI taxonomy): domain Eukaryota; kingdom Metazoa; phylum Arthropoda; class Insecta; order Diptera; family Muscidae; genus Musca; species Musca vetustissima. The sequence goes on from NW_026879459.1 coordinate 233,074, forward strand.
TTGTATTCTATGGCGTATATATTTGCACCTGAAGGTCCTAGACCCCCTCGGTCGACAACGCCTATAATTTTCGGTGATGATCAGATAATAATTTTGGGATGAAGTGGACCGAAAACTTATATTTTTAATATTTGTTGACCTCTAGTCGGCCAAGAGATTGCAAATATTGCGAAGTATTGCTCAAGCTCAGAATATAGAACGACAGAAAGTTATAGTTTCGTGGAAGTTGTGTAGGGTATCATATGATCGGCCCTTTCCGACTATACTGCTCCGCTCACTGGTGTTTTAAATAACTTCGTTTAGCTATGTTTTTTCTATGTTTAATATTTTATGGTTTAAAACTTGAAATAAATTATCCTTCTTCCTTGAGCCTTGAACACATTTTCTCAGCCATATTTATTATGTATTCCATTCACTTGCCATTGAGACACAAATATAATGGCGGCGGTGCTGCTGCTTTTTCCCCTCCCTGGCTTCAAATGCACGAATCTCCACTTAAGCTGTTCGGAGGATAATCTAATTTATGCCTAAAAAGTACTCTCAAATGAAGCTGTAATGGTGGAATTTAGAATGAAAAAAAAAAGAAATATTTTCTTTGGTTCGCTGGAAATTTAAAAAGGCAAGCATGGAAGAAGGTAGGATCAGAAGGAAAATAAAAAACACCAAAGAGAGAAGGACACACATTTTATTTACAATTTATGAAACTAGAAGTTTTATACGAACCACATATGTTCCAATTTATGTCAAGTGCTAAGTAATAAGAGCTACAATTTACATATTATTAAGACATTTTGACATTTTCAATAATATCTTTCTTTTTAAGAGGCAATATGTATGTGTTTATTGCCTTATGGCTAAAACATATATCCATGGAGGAATACTCACAATACCAAATGTGTATGAAATAAAAAATGTTTCGTTTTTTATTACCTGCAGTTCTGTTGTTTGTTTTCTTTATAAAAGAAAATACTTTTTGTCCATAATAGTAAATTTATTGCACAGTCTATAAATCGCATCTGTGTGCGGTCTTTTTTTCCCAGTGCATCTCTTGATGGGAGAGGGAGTATAAAAAAAATTAATACTTCAGAAGCAGATGCTTATCACCATAGAAATATGAAGTTATAAACATTTTCGTTTTAAATTAAACGTGTTATGTGGAGCACAAGAAAAAATTATCAGACCGGAGAACTTAGGAAAAATGTTTCTTATTGAAAAATTTATCAGATATTGTGGTATAATATTTACTAATGAAACCCTTATTATCTCCTAATATAACTTGGTCTAATACAACTTGATCCTGTTACCAACATTTCCTGTTAGTTGACATTTACGCTACATTTGAAACTCAATTCTGACAATTTTTTTCAAAATATTTGTTGGTAAGTGAGTAGTTTTTTTTATTATCATAAGTTCATATTTTCAGATTACTAAAAGTCACACGACGAAAATTCAAATGTATCCTCCTCTCTGTACCTCTGTACCTCGCTAAAAAGGACATTTAATTGTAATATCATATGTTGCAGTTGGCATTAAATTATTGTAACTTTATTTTTTTTCTGAACAATTTAATTAAATGTCATTCAATTATGTCGCAGGAAATTCAAAGGGACACAGTGGGTAAAATGTGAAAATGTGCTAATAAAAAAATTGTAAAAACGCCCTGCTGAACAAAATTGAACCGGTCTGAACTTTTTATACCATTGAAATTAAATTATATTGCGCACCTCTATTGAGGTCCGAGTTTTTTTACTCTGATTCAATTTTCAATGTATTGGACATCTGGTCCTTTTTTCTATAGAAAAAAAATTGTCTAAACTCTTGTCCAAGTCTATTTCTATTCTTCGGACCTCTTGAATCAAATTTTCTATATAAAACCAGTAAGGAAAGTATTAAAGTCGGACGGGGCCGACTATATGATACCCTTCATCACTTTGGGTATATTCAACAGATGAATCCTAACAGAAGTCACATTTTAAATGAACCAGTAAAATGAAATTGGATCCATAAACATGTCATTCTGCAACCTATACTAAATAGAAGCTATATCTAAATCTGAACAGATTTCAACGATTCATAACGCTGTGTCAAATTTCGTACAAACCGAAAGATATATAGGGACTTTAGTGGACCATTTACATAAAATCGGACGAAACTATATATAGAGCTATATTTAAATCTGAACAGATTTACTCGAAACTTAACACACGTCATTCAAGACTCAAATCACTACACTATGCAAAATCTCGTGTAAATCAAAAAATATATAGAGACTTCGGTGCACCATTTACATAAAATCGGACGAAACTATATATAAGAGCTATATCTAAATCTGAAAGGATTTTCACGAAACATAGCACACATCATTCCAGGCCTAATTCAATACACTGTGCGAAATTTCGTGCAAATAGAAATATATTTTGGGACTTTGGTGCATCTTTTAACTTAAATCGGACAAAAATATATACGAGAGCTATATCTAAATATAAACAGATTTTCACGAAACTTAGCACACATCATTCTAGGCTTAATTCAGTACGCTGTGCCAAATTTCGTGCAAATCGAAAGATATTTAGGGACTTTGGAGCACCATTTACCTTAAATCGGATGAAACTATATATGAGAGCTATATCTAAATCTGAACCGATTTTCACGAACCTCAGCACACATCATTCCAGACTTAATTCAGTACGCTATGCCAAATTTCGTGCAAATCGAAAGGTACTTAGGGACTTTGGCGCACCATTTACCTAAAATCGGATGAAAATATATATGAGAGCTATATCTAAATCTGAACCGATTTTCACAAAACTTAGCACCCATCATTATAGACTCAATTTAGTACGCTATGCCAAATTTCGAGCAAATCGAAAGTTATTTAGAGACTTTGGTTCATCATTTACATTAAATCGGACGAAAATATATAGAAAAAAATCATTGGAACCCTGGTCCAATTTTTTTTCTGTAGGAAACAAATCATTCTACCCCTGGTCCAATTTTTCCTTTAGAAAAAATGTTTGTGACCACTGGTTCAATTTATTTTTCATATTTTCTATAGAAAAAACTTCGTCGGACCTCTGGTCTAATGTTCTTCTTAAGAAAAAATCGTCGTACCTCTGGTCCAAATTCGTCGGACCTCTGGGCCATTTTTTTTCTATAGAAAAAAAAAATTCGTCGGACCTCTGGTACATTTTTTTTCTATAGAAAAAAAATCGTCGGACCTCTGGTACATTTTTTTCTATAGAAAAAAATTCGTCGGACCGCCGGTCCATGTTTTTTCTATAGAAAAAATTCGTCGGACCTCTGGTCCATGTTTTTTCTATAGAAAAAAATCGTCGGACCTCTGATCCATGTTTTTTTCTATAGACAAAAATTCGTCGGACCTCTGGTCCAATTCTTTTCTATAGAAAAAATTCGTCGGACCTCTGGTGCATGTTTTTTCTATAGAAAAAAATTCGTCGGACCTCTGGTCCATGTTTTTTCTATAGGAAAAAATTCGTCGGACCTCTGGTCCATGTTTTTTTCTATAGAAAAAAATTCGTCGGACCTCTGGTCCATGTTTTTTTCTATAGAAAAAAATTCGTCGGACCTCTGGTCCATGTTTTTTTCTATAGAAAAAAATTCGTCGGACCTCTGGTCCATGTTTTTTTCTATAGAAAAAAATTCGTCGGACCTCTGGTCCATGTTTTTTTCTATAGAAAAAATTCGTCGGACCTCTGGTCCATGTTTTTTTCTATAGAAGAAAATTCGTCGGACCTCTGGTCCATGTCTTTTTCTATAGAAAAAAATTCGTCGGGCCTCAGGTCCATGTTTTTTTCTATAGAAAAAAATTCGTCCGAACTCTGATTGAAGTTTTTTTTATAGAATAAAATTCATTGGTCCTCTGGTCCAATTTTTGGTCTGATTTTTTTTCTATAGCAAAACATTTTTCTGATGTCTTGTCCAATTTTTTTCTATAGAAAAATATAAAGGCCCCGATTAATTGTATTTTGTATAATCCACGGTGGAGGGTATAAAATGGTCGGCATATTGTTCGAAGTCCTCCTAAAGGACTTCTATATAAAAATTGTATCTTTAATATTTTCCTTTCCATTCATGTCATCACTCACATAACTAAATAATTTATTTTTGTATAAACTAGTTCCATTCCACGAAAAAAAGTATGCCACCGTATTCGCATGAAAACAAAACGGAAACGGAAAACCTTTTGCATACATAAATCATGCAACACTTCCAAAAACACAACAAAAGCTCAGCCGAAGTAATTGAAAGGTGATTTAATTGTCGTTGTTGTTGCTGTCGTTGTTTTTTCAACTATAATTTTGGCTCATTCTCAGATTTACACAGACGAACGAAAATCATCAGAACTCAGGATGTCAAGTGGAAATACTTGGCACGATTCCTTAGAAATAATTACGTTGCTGTTTTCGTTTCACTTCCAGAGGACAGTGAAAGGAGAAAATTCATTGTAAGGACTGGCATTTGATTAAAAGCTACCCCTTTTTGTTTGGGCCTTTTTTTCTTAGTTTGTTGTTTTAGTCTTTTTGTTGTTGTTATATTTCATAGTAGTTTTTGTTGTTGGTTATTTATGTGAATGTTCTCCATAAGGCACAATTGTTTTATTATTGTGTGTGTGTCGAGCAACATATGATTTACGTACGAGTACGAATACGACTTCGATGAAAGAAACAAATTTCCATGTGTCATGTTAAATAATGTGCTCCTGCATGTGGTTTTATTAATAGATGAAAATTATTTCTTTTTCTGTATTTGTTTCTTGCTTTTGCGGGGTGTTGGAGGACATACATTTTTATGGGAGTGTGTGTAGAAATGCATTTTTATTGTGAAGTAGTGCTTTTCCCTCTATGCTTTTCAACAAAGAAATCTTTACTAACGAGCCTCGAGTATATACTTAAATACCGAACATTCGAAAAAAATCGACATAAGTGTGAGAGAACTAAGGTATATTTGATATTTCCTAAGATCTGCTCTAATTTTTGCTAGAAAAAAATGGGAAAAAACTCAGGTCCCGAAAAAATCTACCTTTTTTATAGAAAATGAACGACCTAAGAGCTTGAGAAGAACTGTAAGCCTATTCTGTAACTTTTAACAACATTCGATATTGTTTTATTTTCTTTTGTTATTGTAAAAACAACTAAACAAACAAATGAAATTGTTGTAAAATAAACAATCTCGAATGTTGTTAAAAAGTTACAGAATAGGCCTACTGAGGTCTCATTGCGAATTTTTCTATAGAAAAAAAGTAGACCTCAGTGTGAGGGGGACTAAGGCCTGAGTGCGATTATTTCCTGTGAAAAATCGGTCTCAGTTTGAAAAAACTGAGGTTTCCGTGCTTTCTTTGTGTAGAAAAAACTCGGCCTCAATGTGAGGAGAAGTAAGGTTTCGCTGTGATTTTTTTTCTATAGATAAAAATTAACCTTGCTTTGGGGTCTAGGTGGGATTTTTTTCTATAGAAAATATTAAACTTGTGGTGTGGGAACTGAGGTCTCTGTGCAATTTTTTTTTGTATAGAAAAATCAACCTCGCTGTGAGGAGACCTGAGGTGCCGGTGCGATTTGATTTCTATAGAAAAAATAGACAACAGTTGTGTAAGAACTGAGGAGTCAGTGCTATTTTTTATAGAGAAAATTCGACATCAGTGCGAAGAGAACTGAGGTATCAGTGCGAAATATTTCCTGTAGAAAAAACTGTGAAGAGAACTGAGGTCTCAAGGAATAAAATCGACCTCAGAGTTTGGGGGAACTGATGTCTCAATGCGATTTTTTCATAGAAAAAAATCGACCTCAGTGTTTGAGGAGAACTATAGAAAAAATCGCACTGAGGCCTGAGTACTCACACTCAGGTCGGCAACAGTGTGTGTGTGCGAACTGAGAGTAAGTGTCATTTTTTATAGAAAAATATCGATTTCAGTGTGAAGAGAATTGAGGTCTAACTGCGAATTTAATCTTTAGAAAAAAGTTGATCTCAGTATGAGGAGAACAGAGGCCTTAGCGCGAATTTTTTTCTATGGAATAAATCAACTTCAGCATTTTTGAGAAATTTGGTCGAATTTTTTTTATAAAAAAAATCGGTATGAGGGTGAGAACTCATAATAATAATTCGAATTTTTTCATAAAAAAATCGACCTCAATTTGAAAAAACCAACTTCAGTGTGAAGAGATCTTATTGCTAATTTTTTCTATAGAAGAAATCGACCTCAGCTTGTGATGAGAACTGAGTCTCATCGAAAATCGAAATATTCGACAGGGATTTTTTTATAGGAAAAAAATCGAACTCAGTTTTAGGGAAACTGAAGTCTCAGTGAGATTTTTTTCTATAGAAAGAATCGCCCTCAGTGTGAGGAGAACTGAGGTCCTGGTTTGAGTTGAACTGATGTCCTCAGGCAACTTTTTCTATAGAAAAAAATCGTCTTCTGTGAGAGGAGATCTCGGAGCGATTTTTTTCTAGAGGCAATTTTTTTTTGTACAAAAAATCGACTTCAGTGTGTGGTGAACTGAGATCCGATGTAATTTTTTTCTATAAAAAATCGACCTCCGTGTAAGAGGCAAATTTTTGTTATCGGGTGAGTACTAAAGCCTGGTCCTTTTTTTTTGTAAAATTTGACCTCAGTGTGTCTATTGAGGTCTCAGTGAGAGTGTTTTATTTTTTCTTAATAAGAAATCGACCTTAGAAAATGAGAACTGAGATCTTATAGCAATGTTGTATTTATATAGAAAATCGACCTCAGTAAGTGTGAATAGAGGTCTTATAGCGATGTTGTTTTTAAATAAAAAATCGACCTCATTGTGTGATAACTGATGTCTGTTGTAGTAAGTGTAAGAATTCAAGTTTCTGTGTGAGATATTTCTATAGAAAAAAAACTGACATCAGTTTCCCCTGATGTTATTTTTCTGTAGAATACCCTTCCATTTTCTTAGTAGTTGAAAATTTTATCCTACCTCAGATGGATTATTCTGCCATGCTATTCCTGATGGCCCTTAATATATCCTTTACATTCATGATGTGTTAATGTGTTCGTATGAAAAATATCATCACCCAATATAACCTGCAGGATAGTAGACAACTGTTGCTTGTGTGTGTGTGTTGGAGCCATCAAGACATGATAAGAACCACAAGAAGCATGAACAAAAACAACAACAACACTCATATCTACTGACAAAGATGATGGAATTTTATTAGCTCAAATTGACATTCATTTAATTTTGTTTAGCTCCAGCCCAGATGAAGGTCAAATTGAGCCGTGTATTATTTAACTTGTTTTTTTTCGGTTATTCTTTGGTGGCCCATGAAAATGCCTTTTGGCCTGTTTTTTGTTGTTGTTTTGGTGCTCCAATGTCGACAGAGTGTTACAAAGTGGATAATAGTATCATTTTTACGTATGGTTTCATCAGTTTGAGTTTTCTTTTTTTTTGTGCTGAAAGGTTTTTGTCATTCAGGACAAATGAATGACATGTGGGTGACATTCAAAGAACGTGTGGCTTTTCGAAAAAACAAACTGGTTGGTTAATAAAAATAAGTGAACAAATTGGAAGATAAAAGAACTGATAAGTCAAATGTATTTTTGGAAAATTTGTAAAGGGGAAAAATCAATTCCCATAATCAATATTTTCCATGAAAAAAATAAATTACCAGTAAGGAAAATAGTAAAGTCGGACTGGGCCGACTATATGATACCCTTCAACACTTTGGGTATATTGTACATATGTATCCTAACAATTGCATGTCTTTGTTCCCTCTTTCTCCAACCTATCCTAACTTAAATTCATTGGAGCAGATTTAGAGCAGCGTGCGTAACATGGGGAAAATTTATGGAAAACGATTTATAGCAAATTTGATATACGCTATTCGGTACCCCGAGTTGTTAAAAATATAATCTCTATGTGGGAGCTATATATAAATCTGAACCGATATCCACGAAATTTTACACACATCATTCTAGATCTAATTCATTACGCTGTGCCAAATTTCGTGCAATTCGAAGGATATATAGGGACGTTGGTGCATCCTTTACATAAAATCGGACGAACATATATATGGGATCTATATCAGCAACGTACACAGGATTTCATTTCGGGGGGGTGGTAGCCAGTAGTACAAAATGAAAAAACTCGGTGTTGCAAACATAAATTTACTGTGAAAAAAATTCATTGGGGGGGGCCCCCAGGGCCACCCCCCTGCGTACGTCCCTGATCTATATCGATATATCGACCGATTTTCCCGAAACTCACCACTCAACATTCTAGACTCAATTTAGTACGCTAAGCCAAATTTTGTGCAAATCGAAGCATATAAAGGGACTTTGGTGCACTATTTACCTAAAATCGGACGAAAATATATATGGGAGCTATATCTAAATCTGGGCCGATTTTCACGAAACTTAACACACATCATTCTAGACATCCTTTAGTACGCTGTGCCAAATTTCGTGCAAATCTAAGTATATATAGAGACTTTGGTACACCATTTACATTAAATCGGACGAAAATATATATGAGAGCTATATCCAAACTTGAACGGATTTTCACGAAACTTAACACACATCATTCTAGACCTAATTCATTACGCTGTGCAAAATTTCGTGCAAATCGAATGATATATAGCGACTTTGGTGCACCACTTACATTAAGTCTGACGAAAATATATATGGGAGCTATATCCAAATCTGAACCGATTTTCAGGAAACTTGACACACATCATTCTAGACCTAATTCATTACGCTGTGCCAAATTTCGTGCAAATCGAATGATATATAGGGACTTTGGTGCACCATTTACATGAAATCGGACGAAACTATATATGGGAGCTATATCTTAATCTGGACCGATTTTCACGCAACTTGGCACACATCAGTCTGGACTAAATTCAGTACGCTATGCCAAATTTCGTGCAAATCGAAAGCTATTTAGGGACTTTGGTGCACCATTTACATTAAATCGGACGAAAATATATATGGGAGCTATATCTAAATCTGAACCGATTTTTCCCAATTTTAATTGGGTTCGTCCATGGGCCGAATGAATAGGCTGTGCTAAATTTTATCCGATTCGAATAATAAATGCGGCCTGTACATTGTTTACAATTTAACATGGATAGACGGACGGACAGACGGACATGCGTAAATCGACTTAGAAAGTGATTCTATGCATATTCTCAAAAGTGACCATGGGTCTATCTCGATTCCTGTTGCCTGTTACAAACATATGCACAAAGACATAATACCCTGCACCACAGGGTGGTGAAGGGTATAAAAGTTGTGGGACTGGAGAAGCATCAAAAGACCGGTTACACCCTCTCTTTAATAAGAAGGGTAACCTTGAATAATTATTTTGTTTATAAATATTTTTCTTAATAGGAAAATATTAAATTTCAATTTTATTATCAACGATGACTGTTATAATTCTCTCCCTTCTCCCTCTCTATTGGTCTCTTGAATTGATTCGAAATTAAAACTTGGTCATAACATCTACATAAGTCACAAACGCCTCCTTCAGCCTTCTTCTTCTAATCTCTGTCTAAAATCAGCCATTGGCGCACACATTATTTCAACACAAAAGTATTTCTTTCGTTTTCATTTACCTTCAAGCAAAAAAAAAAAAAAAAAAATAAATAAATAAATAAAACAAAGAAAAATGAAAAACTTGTTCTTCTTCTTCGGAAAACTGTGATCATTACAATAAATCAACAAGCTTTTCATTCAAAGGCGATGTGGTGAAGGTAAAGTCTGACTGACTATGCCAAGTTGTTGAATTTCTTTCAAAGAAGGACATTTAGATGTTAAATGATAATTTTTTTTTGGGATATGTAAAAGTTGTGAGAGGGGTATTTATTTCTGCATAATTTTATACGAAAGTTTTTGTTGTGAAAAATTGAAAAACAAAAATGACAAATGGGCAAAATTTTTTAATTGTTTCCCAACATGTAAATACGAAGTAATTAATTAGGATGTCATTTGGAAAAGAGAAAGAATAAATGTTGAATTAAACAAAGAAATTTAAATCCACAAATGGTAGGAGACAATTTTTTTCATATAGAAAAAGAAAATCACATTGTCACCTCAGTTCTCCTCAAATTTAGGTCGATACGTCACTGCTAATTACAGTGATGTCGATTTTTTTATTGAAAAAATAAATTTGTATAGAAAAAATAAAATAAATGGTTGAGGGATCTTAGTTCTCTCATTTTGAAATCGTTTTTTTATCCAACAAATTTGAACAGGTCCCGGGCCTCAGACCTCCTCATATACATCATTTGAGAATTCAGTTTTTATACCCTTCACCACACTGTGGTACAGGGTATTATGTCTTTGTGCATATGTTTGTAACAGGCAAAAGGAAACGAGATAGACACATGGTTCCTTTTGAGAATATGCATAGAATCACTTTCTGAGTCGATTTATGCATGTCCGTCCGTCCCTCCGTCTGTAGATGTTAAATTTTTATATAGTTTCGTCCGATTTAAGGTAAATGGTGTACCAAAGTACCTATATATATTTCGATTTGCACGAAATTTGGCATAGCGTACTGAATTAAGTCTAGAATGATGTGTGCAAAGTTTCGTGAAAATCGGTTCAGATTTATATATAGCTCCTATACATAGTTTCCCCCGATTTTAGGTAAATAGTCCACTAAAGTCCCTATATGGCTTTCGATTTGCACGAAATTTGGCACAGCATGCTGAATAAAGTATAGAATACTGTGTGCAAAGTTTCGTGAAAATCGGTTAAGCTTTAGATATAGCTCCCATATATAGTTTCCCCCGATTTTAGGTAAATAGTCCACTAACGTCCCTTTATTTCTCTTGATTTGCACAAAATTTGGCACAGCGTAATAAATAAGGTCTAGAATGGTGTGTGTTAGTTTTCGTGAATATCGGTTCAGATTTAGATATAGCTCCCATATATATCTTCGTCCGATTTAAGGTAAATTGTGTACCAAAGTCCCTATATATATTTCGATTTACACGAAATTTGGCATAGCGTACGGAATTAAGTATAGAATGATGTGTGCAAAGTTTCGTGAAAATCGGTTCAGATGTAGATATAGCTCACATATATATTTTCGTCCGATGTTATGTAACTGGTGCACCAATGTCCCTATATATCTTTCGATTTGCACAAAATTTGGCAAAGCGTACTGAATTAAGTCTAGAATGATGTTGCTAAGCTTCGTGAAAATAATCCATAGCTTTCCATAGTGAAAAGATCCTAGTTTCTCTGAAATCGGTTCAGATATAACAAACACGCGACGTGTGTTAGGATACATATGCAGAATATACCCAAAATGGTGAAGGTTATCATATAGTCGGCCCAGTCCGACTTTACTACTTTCCTTACTGGTTTTATATCCAACAAATTTGAACAGGTCCCGGGCCTCAGACCTCCTCACATACCTCATCTGAGAATTCAGTTCTCTCATACTGAGGTGGATTTATTTTTATAGAAAAATATTCACACTCAATTCTCAGTTCTCACACACACCGATGACGATCTTTTTCTATAATAATTATTCGAACTGATTCCTCAGTTCTTTCACACTGAGGTCGATCTTTTCTATAGATGAAAAATTGCTTTGAGGTCTCCGTTCTCATCTCACTGAGGTAAATTTTTTCCTAAGGAAAAATCGTTTTGAGACCTCAGTTATCCTTCCAGTGAGATCTTTTTTCTATAGAAAAGAACGCACTGAGATCTCAATACACAGTGAGGTCGATTTTTTGATATTTTTATAGAAAACAAAATCGCACTGAGATCTCTTTTCTCAAAGGCACTGGGGTCAATCTTTTTTCTATAATTTTTTTTTGCGCTGAATCCTTAGTTCTCAGTTCTCAAGCAATCTGAGGTTGATTTTTTATAAAAAAATCGCTTTGAGACCTCAGTTCTCAAGCACACTGAGCTCAATTGTTTTCTATAAAAAATCGCATTGAAACCTCAGGTCGAATTTATTCGTTAACCCTTTCAGTGTGAAACAAATTGTTGTCGGAATAAAAATCTCAAATGTTGTATTTAAAATCATATAAAGAAACAGAGTTTAGAAAAAAAAAAAAAAAAAAAAAATCGCAAAGAAAGAGAGTAATTTTTAAATGTCGAATATATTCGACAAAAACACTGAAAGGGTTTAAAAATTTTGCTCTGAGACCTTAATTCATCTCCTACTGAGATCAATTTTTTTTCTATAGACAAAAATCTGCACTGCCTACAATGGAAGGAGAACGGAAGTCTCAGTGCGAATTTTTTTTCCTATAGAAACAAATTCGTACCAGGACCTTAGTCCTCCTCCGATGTTTTCTAAAGAAAAAAATAGCAAAAATCGTTCTGAGAACTCAGTTCTCCGCCCAATCAGGTAGATTTTTTATAGAAAAAAATTGATCTGAGACCTTAGTTCATCTATACGCTCTAAAGCAGCAATATCTTTCCCAATGAGGTAAATTTTTTTATATAAAAAATTCCCTTAGTTGCCAAAAACATAGAGGTCGATTTTTCTATAAAAAATCGTTTTCAGACCTCAGTTCCCAAGCACACTGAGGTTTCCTCCCACTGAGGTCAATTTTTTTCTATAGAAACCAATTTGCCCCGGGACCATAGTTCTCCTTACATAAATGACGATTTCTTCTATAAAAAATCAAACTGAGAACGATCGTACCGACTTAATTTTTTTCTATAAAAAATATTTCTCCCAATGAGTTTGATTCTTTTTATAGAAAAATTCGTTTTTGGACCTCAGTTTTTGTACAAAAAATCGCTTTGAGCCCACACTGAGGATGTAGAAAAAATCGCTTTGAAATTTCTTCTATAAAAAATCGCTCTGAGAGCGATCGCACCGAGTTCCATTTTATCTATAGAAAACAATTCCTACTGAGACATAAGATCTCACACCCTGAGGTTGCGTTTTTTTTTCTATAGGAAAAAATCGCTGAGGCAAAGTTTTTTTTCGTAGAGACCAATTATTTTCTATATACACAAATTGCTCAGGCTAATTATTTCTATATAAAAAAATTCACTGAGGCCAATTTTTGTTGGGGGCCGATTTTTTGTAGACGAAATGTTCCTCCTTTCTGAGTACTGTGATTTTTTTGGTAATTTTCCACTGACCTTCCCTAAACACATTTCCCTAATTCCACATATTTTATTTCCATTATCCTAATTCCAATCATTTGAATATTATCACAAATCCCTAAAACATTTACCTCATTTAATCCCCTCACTTAAATTGAAATAAAGTGCATGGTACACGAAGCACCATCAGCTCTACTACAACTACAGATGTCCTGAATATTCCACTTGCATTATGTTTTGCATTATGTTAATTCGTCGAACGAAATCGATTACGTGTATGCTGATTTGGAGACGGAGAGTGGAGAGAGCATGCTGAATTCATCAATATTTTCATTCAATTTCCATTTCATTTAATGGAAATTGTCCTCACGACGATGATGATGATGATGACTGCTTTGATATTCTCACTTAATGTTCGTGTTCATATCGCATCATTTGTCTTGTCTATTGCATGTGGTCGCCATGGTTGCGTCCATAAGGACCAAAGCAGTGGTTTTTGTTGCTGTTGTTGTTCTTGGTGGTGCTTATGAAATGAGCAAACGAATATGGTTACAGGCGCCATTCTGCGATGCGATACTGTGAATGTGGGTGTGTGTGTGTATCTGTGTGGGGGTAAGTGGTTATTGTTATGGAAATAAATACAGGAATATTTTACTTTTCCTTGGAGCCAAAGGGATAATTTGGATCCCATTTCTATAAAAAGAAAATTTAAAGATCCGATCTGGAAAAATGGGGTATTGTTGACAGAAGATATAGAATTATTGCCATCGGAATGCTCGGAAATTAAAAACCAAATTAAACAATTTTGGTAAACTTCCTTATGTCTTTGTGCATATGTTTGTAACAGGCATAAAGAAACGGGTTAGACCCATGGTTCCTTTTGAGAATATGCATAGAATCACTTTTTGAGTCGATTTATGCATGTCCGTCCGTCTGTAGATGTTAAATTATAAACGAAGTACAGGTCGCATTTATGATACGAATTGGATGAAATTTGGCACAGCTCATTTATTTGACCCATGTACAAACCCTATTGAAATTGGAAAAAAATCGGTTCAGATTTTGACATAGCTCCCATATATATTTTCGTCCGATTTTATGTAAATGGTCCACTAGAACTCTATATTTCCCTCGATGTGCACGAAATTTGGCATAGCGTACGATGTGTGTTAAATTTCGTGAAAATCGTTTCAGATACAGATATAGCTCCCATATATATTTTCGTCCGATTTTATGTAAATGGTGCCCTAAAGCCCCTATATATCTCTCGATTTGCACCAAATTTGGTAAAGCGCACTAAATTGAGTATGTATTGATGTGTGTTAAATTTCGTAAAAATTGGTTAAGATTTAGATATAGCTCACTATATATTTTTGTCCGATTTAATGTAAATTCTGCACCAAAGCCTCTATATATCTTTCGATTTGCACGAAATTTGGCATATCCTACTGAATTATGTCTATAATTATGTGTTCTAAGTTTCATGAAAATCGGTTCAGATTTCGATATAGCTTCCATATATAATTTTTTCCGATTTTATGTAAATGGTCCACCAGAACTCTATATTTCCCTCGATTTGCAAGAAATTTGGCATAGCGTATTGAATTAAGACTAGAATGATGTGTTCTAAGTTTCGTGAAAATCGGTTCCGATTTAGATGTAGGCACCATATATATATTTTTGTCCGATTTTATGTAAATGGTGCCCTAAAGCCCTTATATATCTTTTGATTTGCACGAAATTTGGTACAGCGTACTCAATTAAGTGCAGAATGATGTGTGTTAGGTTTCCTGAAAATCGGTTCAGATTTAGATATAGCTTCCATATATATTTTCGTCCGATTTTATGTAAATAGCAGATAATTATACCCTACACAACTATGTTGTCAGGGTATTATAGCTTTGTGCAGCCCCAAGAGTTTGTAACGCCGTGAAATATTTGTCCTAGACCCACCTTTAAGTATACCGATCGTCATATCTCGACTAGCTGAGTCGATCTAGACATGTGTGTCCGTCCGTCCGTCTGTCCATTATAATTTGTAAACACAATACAGGCCACAGTTATGGACCAATCTTCACGAAATTTTGCATGTAGGATGGGTTCTGGCCAATGAAGACCCCTATTGTTTTTGGTAAAAGTCGGTTAATATTTAGAGGATGAAATGGACCAAAAACATTATTTTTGTCCGATTTTTTGATCGCTCCAGAGGTCGCAAATATGGCCCAAAGATCGCAAAATTTTACGTGTAGAAGGGGATCGGGCCGGAGAATAAGCATGACTGGTTTGATGAAGATCTATCAATATTTAGCGGGTTAAATGTGCCCTCACTTTTGTGTGAAAAATGGCAAAATTTTTGTTTTTATAACGTATATATTTACTCCTGTAGGACACAGGCCCGGGAAGTTGATAGTACACCCAAGAGGAGTGATTGACCTTTAAATTGATACCAATTATATTGTCGTATGTATTCGGATGTGGGAGTTACGCGTAAATATTTACAGGTGTTTACGTATTCAGATATTATTTAGTAGGTCATTACCACACTAGAAGGCGGAAATATTGCCCCGATCTCTTTAAAATTTTCCATGAGGTTCCAGTTATGGTCAAGGACAATGCCTATAATATTCGGTGATGATCAGATAGTAATTTTGAGATGGAATGGTCCAAAAACTTAAATTTTTGTGTTTTTTACTCTATAGGCCATAATTATAAGCCGAACATCACAATACAGTCCACGGCGAAGGGAATCTGGAAAAGTAATTAGAAGCACTATACTGAATATTAGTAATATTCGGAAAATATGTCGGTGTAAGGAAGATAAGCTGTTGAAGGGTGCAAATATCACGAAATATTGCCCAGGCTAGGAAAAAAAACATCAGCAGAAAATGAGAGTTCCGTGGGAGTTGTGTAGGGTATTGTATGGTCGGCCCCGTCCGACTATACTGCTTCGCTCACCGGTTTTCAATTACCTTACCCCATAAAAAGGTCTAGGGCCGAACATAAACACATTTGTTCTATATACAATTCCTTTGAGGTAATATTCAGCAGATTTGTTTTTCTCTAGGATTTTTTACTTTGGACCAAAGAACAAAAAAAGTTTTTCTTAGAGACCTTTGAGATCATTAGTGAAACTGCTATATATACGAACTTTATCCGACATAAAAAATATCCTGCTAATCAATGCCATTGTTTCTTACTCGTGTTCTTCTGTCTTTCCATTTCAATATGTCCGATTAACATTTCATTTCGTTCCGTTTCGTTTCGCCAACAATGTCAGACATTAAGCCAACATATCCTTTTGGATGAAAGCAATGCATTGTCGTTCCAATTTTATTTGAGTGTCCACGAGGTTGAAGTGAAAACCCCCTTTTTTGCAATGGCTGACATATTGAAAGTAGCGGGCGGAGGGAGGTTTGGATCATGTAAAACAACACAGGAAATCGATGACAGTTTACTAACGTTGCTGTTGTTGTTGTTGTGCCCCAAACTGGTTCACATAAATAATTCATTGTCATTGGAATCGTTAATCGTTACCGCCCGAACAATTCGCCATCCCTCCATTATTTATGAAAATTGTGATTTATACGCGATTTACATGCTAATTTTTAAATCGTAAAGAATTAATTATAAAAAAAAAGTTTTTCACAATTACCATATTTTTATTATTTGATTTGAAAATAAGTTTTATGGCGGTCTCGTATTAACTACCATCATCCTTATTATCCTGCGACAATGTGTAGTTATACCCTTCACCACTCTGATGTACAGGGTATTATGTCTTTGTGCATATGTTTGTAACAGGCAAAATGAAACGAGATAGGCACATGGTTCCTTTTGAGAATATCTATGCATGTCCGTCCGTCCAGATTTAGATATAGCTCCCATTTATGTTTTCATCCGATTTTATGTAAATGGTGTACCAAAGTCCCTAGATATCTTTCGATTTGCACGAAATATGGCATGGCATAAGGAAGTAGCTCTAGAATGATGTATGTTAAGTTTTCTGAAAATCGGTCCAGATTTAGATATAGTCCCCTAATATATTTTCGTCCGATTTTATGTAAATGGTGTACCAAAGTCCCTAGATATCTTTCGATTTGCACGAAATTTGGCAATGCGTAATGAATTAGCTCTAGAATGATGTGTATTAAGTTTCCGGAAAATCGGGCCAGATTTAGATATAGCTCCCATATATTTTTTCGTCCGATTTTATGTAAATGGTGTACCAAAGTCCCTATATATCTTTCGATTTGCACGAAATTTGGCATAGCGTAATGAATTAAGTCTAGAATGATGTATGTTAAGTATCGTGAAAATCGGTCCAGATTTATATATAGCTTCCATATATATTTTCGCCCGATTTAATGTATACGGTGTACCAAAGTCCCTATATATCACTCGATTTGTACGGAATTTGTCATAGCGTAATGAATTAGCTCTAGAATGATGTGTGTTAAGTTTCCGGAAAATCAGTCCAGATTTAGATATAGCCCCCTAATATATTTTCGTCCGATTTTATGTAAATGGTGTACCAAAGTCCCTAGATATTTTTATATTTGCACGAAATTTGGCATAGCGTAATGAATTAGCTCTAGAATGATGTGTGTTAATTTTCCTGAAAATCGGTCCAGATTTAGATATAGCTCCCATATAAATTTTCGTCCGATTTAATGTAAATGGTGTCGTCCGATTTTACACAAAATCGACACAAACTTTTCACAACGTACTGGAGTTAGAATAACCTAGAAGTTGGTTTTAAATGCTTTACCATGGTGGGTCCAATCGGCACAAAATTTTGCTCTACGTTCTTAAGTTACTATAACATAACGTGTGGCAAGTTTAGTTCAAATCGGATTAGATTTTGATATAGTTTATATATATGCTTATAATTGATTTTTATAATTTTGTCCCTGGTACTTTAAAAATTCGACGTCTTTTAGGTTTTATCTGTTGGATATACCGAAAGTGGTGAAGGGTATCATATAGTCGGCCCTGTCCGACTTTACTACTTTCCTTACTGTGTTTTTTGATTCTGAATTGTTAAAAAGTGAAAATGTTTCGCTTTCATATTTACTGTTTTGGTCATTTTGTAGCAGTATTCCCATTTAGTTGGGCTTTTATGTTCAATTCAATTTTATGACAATTGTTTTCTACCAACACATACATATAAGTATGCTCACATACACACCCGCATGCGAATTCCCCAAGTGCCATTTTAACGTACACATATTTTGTGGTTTGCCACTTTTCAGGCTTTATGCCTTTCAACAAAAGGACAATTGACAATATTTGAACATTGGCGTATCCAGAGCCATATTAATGCTTGGAACTGTAAACATTCACCTCCAAGTGGCACCATATGGAAAACCACAATATTATGGGCTCTCTTCCTCGACCAGACAAGGACACCGGCCAACGTCGATGGTTTTTGATAGTGTAAGGTTTTACTTTGCTTTTCGGCCCCACCACTCCACCCATAGATTGTGTACTCAGGGGGTATCATTAAATTGTGGTCACTTTGTCGTGTCGTATCGTGCTGTGGTCTCGATAAGGCGTTAAAATATTCGTTTTACAACAGATAATTGAGTTTGTTGCAAAATTTAACGCATAAAGTGCTACCAGAAGAGGAAGCGGTGTTTTGCCCATTGGCGTTGTCCACATTTATGTAAACACTTTTGACACTTTGCCGAGAATGAGGTGAGGAAGTAAAGGCTGGCAAAAAAATCCTTTATTAATGTCACTGAAGTGTAACGACACATTGTAATGAGATTTCTTCCGTATATGTAAGCCAATGACTGGAAAATATGGGGAAAATAAGATTATAAGAATAAATAAACAAAGGAACATGAATTTTATTGCATTTTTAATATGAAACCGAGTTAATTTCTTGAGTATAACAGTTGTATAACAGTTTTCCAAAACTGTTATACCATGTAAAATCATGCTATTTTATAAATTTTGCACCAAAAACACTAAGATTAATATTTTTAAGTAATTTTTTAGGAATATTACAGTTTACAACTGCGTATAACAGTTTATAATTTAATGATAGTTCTTCCGTATATGTAAGCCAATGACTGGAAAATGTGGGGAAAATAAGATTATAAGAATAAATAAACAAAGGAACATGCATTTTATTGCATTTTTAATATGAAAGCGAGTTAATTTCTTGAGTATAACAGATGTATAACAGTTTTCCAAAACTGTTATACCATGTAAATATCATGCTATTTTATAAATTTTGCACCAAAACACTAATATTAATATTTTTAAGTAACTTTTTAGGATTATGACAGTTTACAACTGCGTATAACTGTTTATAATTTAATATATGGAAACATATCACAACATTTATACAGAAAAAAAATTATGGAAACGGATATACTTTTTTAGTCTATTAATTCATAATCCCTTATTATATTTTTAAAGAAAAATTCCTCTGGTAATTGGTCAAACTACCGGAATATCTAAGAGGTTAAAGATTTCTCCCCAAAGTGCTAGATGATGAAACGAATCGAAGATGATAATTTTTAATAGAAACATATTTTTCTGGCCCCCGGATGATTGTTTTCTAGTGATCATATTTCCAATAGCCTCCGGAAAATATGTTCAATTGAAAAAAATCTTCTACCATGAGGATGAGTTTTTTGAACAGAAAAAATGCCTCTGCATTCGAGGAATAATTCTTCCCCCTGAGGATTATTTTCTTTATTAGAAAACGACCTCATGTATGTTATTCCTATAGGGAAAATTCATTTGAGCTTATGAAAAATTTTTCTGGAAGCCCTGGAAGGATATATTCTATAGAATAGATCCTCTGGACCAAAAGATATTTTTTGTTTTTTATGAAAAAAAATAACTCTCCTAGGAGCAATTTCTCCAGCCCCTGAGAATAATTTTCTTCAAAATAAAACAAAAAAATGTCAGACTCTCCTATAGAAAAACATATCTTTGGCCTCTAGGAGATTTGTTTTATATGGAAACAAGTTCTATAGACAAATTTACGTCAGATCTATTTTTATGGGAAAAAGTTGATTTGGTCACCGACGGTTTTAAGTGGATACCTTTTAAAAGAAAAATGTCTACGATCCAATTGATGACATTCTAGTAAAATTAATCCTTTAGCCCGGGATATGAATATGGGAATATGTTCAATAAAAAACTTTCACTGGCCCCCGAATTAGAATTTATTAAAAAAAATAGTCCCCTGAACCCGAGGAACAATTCCTATACCCCAGAGCATTAAAATTTAAGGGTATAATTTTTAATAGAAACTATTAAAAAAATCCTCTAGATCCGCTAGAATGTGTTCTATAGAAAAGATCCTCTGGCTCAGAATATGGTTTTTGTATATACTAAAAATTACTCTCTAATTCATGAGGAACAATTCACTAGCCCGAAATTTGATCTGCACGAAATTTGGCAGAGCGTACTGAATTAAGGCTAGAATAATGTGTGTTAAGTTTCCTGAAAATCGGTTCAGATTTAGATATAGCTCCCATATATGTCTTCGTCTGATTTAAGGCAAATTGTGTACCAAAGTCCCTATATATCCTTCGATTTGCACGAAATTTAACATAGCGTACTGAATTGATACTAGAATGGTGTGTGCAAAGTTTCGTGACACGAAATTTGACATAGCGTACTGAATTGGGTGTAGAATAATGTCTGCTAAGTTTCGTGAAAATCGGTCCAGATTTAGATATGGTCCTACATATATTTTCGTCTGATTTAATGTAAATGGTGTAACAATGTTCCTATATATCGTTCGATTTGCCTGAAATTTGGCACAGCGTACTGAATTAAGGCTAGAATGAATGATGTGTTATGTTTCCTGAAAACCGGTTCTGATTTAGATATAGCTCCCATATATATTTTTGCTCGATTTTATGTAAATGGTACACAAAAGTCTCTATATATCCTTCGATTTGCACGAAATTTGACATAGCGTACTGAATTGATACTAGAATGATGTGTGTTAAGTTTCCGGAAAATCGGTCCAGATTTAGATATAACTCCCATATATATTTTCATCCGATTTAAGGTAATTGTTGCACCAAAGACCCTATATATCTTCCGATTTGCACGAAATTTGGCATAGCGTACTTAATTGCGTCTATAATAATGTGTGCAAAATTATGTGAAAATCGGTTCAGATTTAGATATATTTCCCATATATATTTTCATCCGATTTTAGGTAATTGGTGCACCAAAATCTCTGAAAATCATTCGATTTGCACGAAATTTGTCATAGCGTACTGAATTAAGGCTAGAATGACGTGTGCTAAGTTTCGTAAAAATTGGTTCAGATTTAGATATAGCTCCCATATATATTTTCGTCCGATTTTAGGTAATTGATGCACCAAAGTTCCTATATATCTTTCGATTTGCACGAATTTTGGTATAGGGTACTGAATTAAGTCTAGAATGATGTTGCGTAGCTTCGTGAAAAAATCCATAGCTAGGCCGATTGACACAACGTTCTGATGTAATATAAAATAGTCTCTCTGGCAAATTTCCCTGAAATCGGTTCAGATATATTCTACACATGTTAGGATACATATGTAGAATATACCCAAAGTGGTGAAAGGTATCATATAGTCGGCCCAGTCCGACTTTACTACTTTCCTTATTGTTTTTTTTTTTTTTTTTTGGAAACAAGTTCTACACAAAGTTCTCAGAACCCGAGAAACAATTCCTCTAGCCCCTGAGTATTTTTTGCTTTAAAAAACATTGTCTGACATTTTCTGATCTTTGCAGTATGTCCTATACAAATCATACCTCTGGCCTCTAGAAGATTTTTTTGGTATGGGAATAAGTTCTACAGAAAATTTTCCATCGGACATATTTTTATAGACAAAATGATTCTGTTCTCTGATGAATTTAAGCGGATAATTCTTCTATCCTCCGGTTTATATTATTTATATCATCTAGTTAAAAAATCCTTTATCCCCCGGAAGAATGTGTTCTACAGAATTGTTGTTCTGGATCGTGGACAACGGCAGAAACAATTATTTTTGTAAAATAAGTTCTCTGGCCTTTTGTAAATTATCATGAAGAAAAAATGGATATGACTGGTTCTACGATTTTTTCTATAGAAATATATTTTACAGGGCAAATTCCACTGGACCTCAGAGGATTATTTGGTATAGGAAAAAAATATCTACCTTCCAACAGAATATTTTTTTCTAGAGAAAAAAAAATCATGTAACCATCAGAGGAAAACTGATGTTTATTTTCTTTAGCAAAATTCTCAAGACCTGTGTAAATTATTTCCTTAAGATAAAATACTTTGAACCTCAAAAATAGGGTTTCTATAATCCTCAGAGTATGATTAAATATATATATATATATATATATATTTTTTTAGAGAGAAATACTGTTTTCTGTAGCACTACAATTCTCTAGCCTTCACAGATTTATCTGGCCTCCAGATATTACTTTTTCTATAGAACTTGTATTCCTCTGGTATCCCGAGGATTATTATCAATAAAAATTCTCTGGACCTCAGAATGTAATTTGACCCAAGGTTTATTATCTATAAATAGCAAATATTGTGACCTCCGGAACAAAATCCTTTAGAGGATATTTTGTTTCGTCAGGATCTTTGGATTTTATCTAAGTGTTTATCTGAGTCTGTTTTATTTTCTAAAATAAATTATAACAAATCTAATTACCAGTGCTTTCTATTTTCTCTGAAACAAATTGACAGAATAAAAAAAACAGCTTTCAAGCTGTTAATAAAATTGTGTGTTTGTCAAGGGAAGGGTGGCTTAGGGACACTTGAACAAATGTCCTGATATCCTGAACAATATGGTTATATGCGGAATGCATGTTAACTTCGTAAAACTGCTACTATTTGTTTGTGACAATGTTGTGGACATGTGATTAGGTTTTGTGGCATTTGCCAGCGCTTTGGGGGCAACAAATTGTGGTACACAGAAAAAATAACGAAAAAACCTATTGATGTTAAAAATTAAAATTTCCAATTATCAATTATTAAAACATTTGCCGTTCGTCAAAAAGATTTTTTTCTCCGGAGTCACCCTTAGTTTTAGAGATGACTTGGACTTAACTTCTATCAAAGGGCATTACATGCCAACCCTCTTTATGGACATGCCCTGTAAACACAATGGAATATTGCAGAGAGTGTTCACATAGTAGATAACAAAAATTAATTGCCTAAGTCCCCAGAGTGTACCTCACATAGACTCCCCGCCTCCCTTTCTTTTCTACCAGTGTATAGTTGAATAATCCAAATGCACGAGTGGCTAATGTCACCCATACATACGCACACATGCGATGTTGTTTTCACTCGTTAATGGTTTATTGTTGTTGTTGCTATTCCCGTGTCATAGGTTGCAATCTTTTATGAGGGAGCAGGATCAGTAGGAGGTGGATGATAAGGTTCTTGCAATTTATCCTGCAGTTGTTTATTCTGCTGGAGCGGTGACACAACAAAGCTACTTTGTTTGAACTTTATTGCAATGGCAGAACTAGACATCATCTTAGAGCAATAAAAATCGTTGTGGTCTCTGTTAAATGCCAAACGCATGGACTCCGCTCACTACCGCACTACATCTGCCCCCACAGTTGCCACTTAGCTCCACATGTGGCAGCACGTATGTGGTGGTAAATTGCAAATTGCCTTCATTTAAAGTTATAGTAGTAGTAGTCACAAATTGGCCGCAGGATGTTCCAGGAATGTGGAGAATTGGAGGTTAGGTTAAGAATATCATACCTCCTCTCGTTAGCCACTTTTTTCCTCTCTCTCTCTTTCGCTGCATATTATTTTCAAATGACAGTTGTTTCCATCATTTGTTGTTGCTGTTGTTGATTTTTAATTCCCTCCAAAGTTGGCATTCTGCAAAGCCAACGGAAATCTGTTGTCAGCGACAATCTGGGTTTGCCCTTGAGTTCGGTAGCAACAAAATGAGATTAAATCAAATGTCTTCTCAGGGAAATGAGGAAAACAAAACTGCAAAACATTTATCACAAACCCATTGTTGATTTTACTCGTGAGGATATAGTCTGCAAAGTTTTATTTTCTTGTTGTAATTAATATGCCATAGAAACGTCACGAATTAGAGAATGTTTAGATTGAATATGGAGTTTGGAGTATTGATTTCTTGACCAGGAAGAACTTTTCAATAGAAAATCTTCCCAGAGGATTATTTTCTATTGATTGAAATTATTCCTGGTCATCAGTTTGAATAGTGCCCAGAACCAGATAACTGCTTAATATAGAATGGTATGTATTAAAAAATAATACTCCGGCGACCCAAAAATTGGTTTTAAAGAAACAATCTTGTTGGGCGCCACAGTAATTTCTTCTACCGAAACTAATTTTCTGTGGTACCAGAAGAAGATCAGGGGAATTTTTTCAACAGAAAATAAGTATCTTTAACCAGTAAGGAAAGTAGTAAAGTCGGACGGGGCCGACTATATGATACCTTTCACCACTATGGGTATATTCAACAGATGGGATCCTAACAGACATCGCATTTTTGAAGGACCATTAACATGAAATTAAACATGTAATTCTGCAACCTATACAGATTTTCACGAAATTTAACACACATCATTTTAGACTTAATTCAGTACGATGTGCCAAATTTCGTGCAAATCGAAGGATATATATGGACTTTCGTGTACTATTTACCTAAAATCGGACGCAAATATATATGGGAGCTATATCTAAATCTGAACCGATTTTCACGAAATTTAACGCACATCGTTCTAGACTTAACTCAGTACGCTGTACCAAATTTGTTGCAGAACGAAGAATATATAGGGACTTTGGTGCACCATGTACATAAAATCGGACGAAAATATATATGGGAGCTGTATCTAAATCTGAACCGATTTTCACGAAATTTAACACAAATCTTTCAAGACTTAACTCAGTACGTTATGCCAAATTTCGTGCAAATCGAAGGATATATAGGGACTTTGGTGCACCATGTACATAAAATCGGACGAAAATATATATGGAAGCTATATATAAATTTGAACCGATTTTCACGAAATTTAACACACTTCGTTCGTTCGTTCGTTTAACACACTTCGATTTAATTCAGTACGCTATGCCAAATTTCGTGCAAATCGAAGGATATATAGGGACTTTGGTGCACCATGTACATAAAATCGGACGAAAATATATATATGGGAGCTATATCTAAATCTGAACCGATTTTCACGAAATTCAACACACAACGTTCTAGACTTAATTCGGTACGCTGTGCCAAATTTCGTGCAAATCGAATGATATATAGGGACTTTGGTGCACCATGTACATAAAATCGGACGAAAATATATATATGGGAGCTATATCTAAATCTGAACCGATTTTCACGAAATTCAACACACAACGTTCTAGACTTAATTCGGTACGCTGTGCCAAATTTCGTGCAAATCGAATGATATATAGGGGCTTTGGTGCACTATTTACCTTAAATCGGACGAAAAAATATATGGAAGCTATATCTAAATCTGAACCGATTTTCACGAAATTTAACACACTTCGTTCTAGATTTAATTCAGTATGCTATGCCAAATTTCGAGCAAATCGAAGGATATATAGGGATTTTGGTGCACCATGTACATAAAATCGGACGAAATTATATATGAGAGCTATATCTTAATCTGAACCGATATTTTCCAATTTCAATATGGTTCGTCCTTGTGCCAAATAAGTGAACTGTGCCAAATTTGTCAACAATAATACATGGACGGACGGACAGACGGACATGCATAAATCGACTTAAAAAGTGATTCTATGCATATTTTCAGAAGAACCATGGGTCTATCTCGATTCCTTTTGCCTGTTACAAACATATGCACAAAAACATAATACCCTGTACACAGTGCGGTCAAGGTTATAAAAATAGTCTACAGGATGAACAACGATTTACAAAAAAAAAAAATAAATAAAAAATAAATAAATAAATAAGTAATAGTAATTATGTTGGGCGCCAGATTCATGTTTAATTCAGAAACTAATTTTCTGGGTTACCTATGAACTTTTTTCTATAGAATATTACTCATCGGGGGAAGAGGCTTTTTTTCGGAGAAAACAAATCATAGGCATGCTTGCGAAATTTTCTTCACTTACTCCGTATTTCTTGCAGAATTTTGTAGTAATAGAAAATAATTATCTGAAAGGGGCAGTTTTTCTATGAAATTTTATTTTTCTAGGATTAAAGTTTTTTTTGTCTGGGAAATTATTCAAGAAGATTTGTATTTTGTGCGGCCTAATTTTAAAAAATATATATACTGTTGGGCGCCAGATTAATTTTTGTTATAGAAACAATATTTTTGGGGTATCAGAGGATTTTTTCTATAGAAAATTACTATTCAAGGGCAGAGGATTTTTTTCTATAGAAAATAATTCTCATGCTTCCTTGCGAAATTTATATATATATATATATATATATATATGGGAAATTACAAAAATCTTTTAAATTCCTTGAAGCTGAGGTTTGCAAGGTTATAACTCGCGAAATATGAACATATTGCATATAATTTAAATTCAATTCTATAAAATGAAGTGTTCTTGTCAAAATCTTGAAATATTGGTAATAAATAATAAGTTGCGTGGAAGCTGTGATGGTGGTAATGTAAAAAAATGGGTGAAAATGTGTTGAAGCCAACGAGTTTTTTTGTGTTCGTTCCCGATTTGTGGCTAAACTACACAACGCACACACATGTGATCAGTGACTAAGTTGCAGAATACCCCATGAACAATATGGTTCTAATGTATGATTTTTCGATATAATCACTGCATCCACCCAAAATGGATGCTGACATTTTGAAGCCGGATTTTCGGTGTTTTTTGAATTTTTCTTATAATTAGGATGCGCATCCAGACAATAGAATAAACTAATTATAGGATCGTAGAACTCGTGATTCTGCTTCGTTTAGTGTATATCTCATGAATGTGCTCACTGTAGCTTCTTTGCAATTGGGTTCCAAAGACGAAAATTTAGTGCGTAAATTTTTATAAAAAACATATTTTTTTAGTCTAAAATTAAGAAAGTCCATTCAAATTCCGTGGAACCCCGCGTGATTTTAGTTTTTTTACGTGCCGGATCTAATGAGCCCATCCATGTTCAATTCCGCCCATTAAAACGGCGGATATAGGTACCTTGAATGTGGGAAAAACTGCAAAAACTTATTTTGACAAATTCGCGTAAATAATCGCGGTTTTCTTCGAATTAATTTTACATGCATTTATGCTTGTATTGTCAAATTCGCGAATCTGCGTGGAAATAGGTCAAAAATACATCGATACGCGAATAATATGCGTATTTTATCCAAAATTGATTGTGGAGGCACATCCGCGGTTCTTAACCGATCCTTTTAAAATAGGTGTCCTTTTGCGTATTTTCATAGGAGATTACTAAAATCGGATGCGCAGAAAAATCGTATGCACGTTGCGTGATTTTTAGCCATTTTTAGGGTTTTTGCATAGTAAAGTGTATCGAGTGGCACACTTTGACCGCTATATTAAACATCGAAAAATTCATAATTATTGAAAGACATTGATTCGGTTTATACGAAAATCGCATGCGCATCAACTGATTTCAACTAATTCGCGAATTGCAAGCTTTTCAATATTGATAATTTTTATGTATTGTAAGTGCAATATATTTGGCCATTAATGACGTCGAAACTCGTATCAGATGAATCTACCGATATTTAACAACCATCTAAAAGAATTTGCAGAAGAAAGCGTCGTATATTTTAGAAGATTAAGGCAAACCCGTATCCTCTTAACCATACTAAAAAAATCGAAAATTAAAAAAAAAAAAAATTGTTTTAATTCAAAATTTAATTATTTTAATTTTCCGATATCTTCATGTTTCTATTTGTTTTTTCGCGACTATTAAACCGTATTTCAGTGTGATTTGACTAGTATGCAAAGAAAACAATGGTGTTTAAGCATTTGTGAAGAAATTCGCGAATTACAACGAATAGGAATCCATTTAATTTATATTTGAAATACAAGATTTAAAACCGCTATAACTTTTGTGCGCAGCATCCGAATTTGTGAACGCGAACAGATTTCGAATCAGCATATTTTTCTTAACCTATGTACCAAAAATCATAAATGTGCTCGCAAAAAAATTTTTCAAAATTTTTTTAATGAAATTTTAAAAGAATTTTGTAATTTCCCATATATTCTGAGGTATTTTGTTAGAATGTAAAGTAAATATCTTGATGGGTTGTTTTTCTGTGAAAAATAATATTCTAGGGGTAGAGGATTTCTTTTCTATAAGAAAATTATCCAATGGGAGCAGAATATTTTTTTATATACGAATATTTTTTAATAACTATTTTTTCCTTTATAAATAATCCTCTATGCGGAATAATGATGTTATTTAAGAAAATAATCCAGTGGGGCGCCAGAGCAATTTTTGTTATCCTCTGGGTGTCAGAGGATTTTTTCTATAGAAAATTATCCTCAAGAATGCTTGCGGAATTTACTATATATCCTCTGCTAGGCCTGAGGAATTTTCTTTTTCTATGAAAATAATATTCTAGAATTATAGGATTTTTTCTATAGGAAATTATCCACTAGGGACAGAATACTTTTTATAATAAAATATCGTCAGGATGGTCAAAGAAATACTAAGGAGGCCAACGATTTGTTTGCTTTCCAAATAATCCTCTGTGCGGAATAATGATTTTCGTTAAAGAAATAACTCAGTTGAGTGCCAGAGTAAATTTTGTTATAGAAATAATTTTCATGGGTATCAAAGGATTTTTTTAATAAAAATTACATCTGTGAGGCCCTGTACCACACTGTGGTACAGGGTATTGGGAAAAATCGGTCCAGATTTAGATAGAGATCCCATATATATTTTCGTGCGATTTAATGTAAATGATGTAGTCTAGAATGATGTGTGATACGTTTCCTGGAAATCGGTCCAGATTTAGATATAGCTCAACTATATATTTTCGTCCGATTTAAGGTAAATGGTGCACCAAAGTCCCTAAATATCTTTCGATCTGCACGAAATTTGGCACAGCGTACTGAAATAAGGCTAGAATTATGTGTGCAAAGTTTCGATACAATCGCTTCAGATTAAGATATTGCTCCCATATATATTTTCGTCCGATTTAAGGTAAATGGTGCACCAAAGTCCCTAAATATCTTTCGATCTGCACGAAATTTGGCACAGCGTACTGAATTAAGGCTAGAATGATGTGTGTTAAGTTTCCTGAAAATCGGTTCAGATTTAGATATAGCTCCCATATATATTTTCGTCCGATTTTATGTAAATGGTCCACAAGAACTCTATATTTTTCTCGATTTGCACGAAATTTGTCATAGCGTACTGAATTAAGGCTAGAATGACGTGTGCTAAGTTTCGTGAAAATTGGTTCATATTTAGATATAGCTCCCATATATATTTTCATCCGATTTTATGTAAATGGTGCTCCAAAGTCTCTATATATCCTTCGATTTGCACGAAATTTGACATAGCGTAATGAATTAGGCCTTGAATGATGTGTGCAAAGTTTCGTGACAATCGGTTCAGATTTAGGTATAGGTCCCATATATTTTCTTCCAATTTTATGTAATTGGTGCACCAACGTCCCTATATATCTTTCGATTTGCACGAATTTTTGGTATAGGATACTGAATTATGTCCAGAATGATGTTGCTAAGCTTCGTGAAAAGATCCATAGCTAGGCCGATTGAAACAACGTACTGATGTCGTATAAAATAGTCTCTGGCAAGTTTCCCTGAAATCGGTTCAGATATATTCTACATATGTTAGGATACATATGTAGAATATACCCAAAGTGGTGAAGAGTATCATATAGTCGGCCCAGTCCGACTTTACTACTTTCCTTACGGGTTATCTCTGCCAATAGGTTATTTATGTTCTGAGAAAATGAACGACGAAATCGCAGACATTCAAAAACTGGAAAACTGTGCTAGTAACTCAGGACGGCTGTCGAATTTTTTTCTATAGAAAAATATTCTTCCTCAGGATGGCTGACAAAAATTATACAGAAAAAATTACTACATAATTGTTCCAAAGACAGTTTTTCTATAACGAAAAGTATTAATTTGAGGGACCTCACTATGTGTTTTTTTATTTATTTTTTTTAGAAAAATTACCCCTCTTTGTGATCTAAAATATTTTTTTCCTAAAGAAAAATATGATTTTCCTTTAATTTCCTTTCCTGAAAATTAACAACAAAATTAAAACACGTACAACAAAAGCATTTTCCAGCATTACGGCAACTTTTGTCCGCCACCAGGATAATCTGATCGTAGAGCCAACACGTGATTGCACAACGTTTTTTAATTGGATTTTTTTCCAACTCGCATAATTGTTGGCATTATGAAAATTATGTACCTCATTCGTGTGGAAAATGATTTTCATTTTTATTGTTTTCGCTTTCGTTGTTGTTGTTGTCATTGTTGTAATTAATTAACATTGATTCCCATTCAAATTGAGTTGATATTTGAAATATAATTTCCCATGCATCCATTCGGTATTCCGCTTAAAGGCCTGGAAAATTTTAATTTGTATCCTTAATATGTCACTTATTGAATATTTTAATTTCACTGTCGTTGTGTGGGTAAGTGTGTGTGCGTGTGAATGGGATGCTTATTTTTCAATTATAAAAATGAAGTTGAAATCCATGAAAGCTAATTTACTTTTTTTTGGCGTTGAGGGAGATGGAATAAATTAAATGTACTGTTTATGAAATTTTCCACTTTACCATAAATTTGTTGAAGAACTTCTGAAGAAGAAAAAATTATAAATTCAAAATTTTATATTTGTTCACAAATCAAGCAGAAAATTTTCAAACAATTAACAGAAAATGAAGAAGAAAAACAAAAATGGAGACAAAGGGGACAAAATTTCATGCTTAGTTGGGTAATGGCTGCTGGAGGGTACCGCTTTTGCAAAAAAATATCTGTCCCCAGGGGAAGACTCTTTTCTATAGAAAAAAATTCCTCTGGACCCCCAGAGGAAGACTCTTTTCTATAGAAAAAATTCCTCTGGACCCCAGAGGAAGACTTTTTTCTATAGAAAAAATTCCTCTGGAACCCAGAGGAAGACTTTTTCTATAGAAAAAAATTCCTCTGGACCTCCAGAGGAAGACTTTTTTCTATAGGAAAAAATTCCTCTGGACCCCCAGAGGAAGACTTTTTTCTATAGAAAAAAATTCCTCTGGACCCCCAGAGGAAGACTTTTTTCTATAGAAAAAAATTCCACTGGACCCCCAGAGGAAGACTTTTTTCTATAGAAAAAAATTCCTCTGGACCCCCAGAGGAAGACTTTTTTCTATAGAAAAAATTCCTCTGGACCCCCAGAGGAAGACTTTTTTCTATAGAAAAAAATTCCTCTGGATCCCCAGAGGAAGACTTTTTTTTATAGAAAAAAATTCCTCTGGACCCCCAGAAGAAGACTTTTTTCTATAGAAAAAAATTCCTCTGGACCCCCAGAGGAAGACTTTTTTCTATAGAAAAAAATTCCTCTGGACCCCCAGAGGAAGACTTTTTTTCTATAGAAAAAAATTCCTCTGGACCCCCAGAGGAAGACTTTTTTCTATAGAAAAAAATTCCTCTGGACCCCCAGAGGAAGACTTTTTTCTATAGAAAAAAATTCCTCTGGACCCCCAGAGGAAGACTTTTTTCTATAGAAAAAAATTCCTCTGGACCCCCAGAGGAAGACTTTTTTCTATAGAAAAAAAATCCTCTGGACCCCCAGAGGAAGACTTTTTTCTATAGAAAAAAATTCCTCTGGACCCCCAGAGGAAGACTTTTTTCTATAGAAAAAAATTCCTCTGGACCCCCAGAGGAAGACTTTTTTCTATTGAAAAAAATTCCTCTGGACCCCCAGAGGAAGACTTTTTTCTATTGAAAAAAATTCCTCTGGACCCCCAGAGGAAGACTTTCTATAGAAAAAAATTCCTCTGGACCCTCAGAGGACTACTTTTTTCTATAGAAAAAAAATTCCTTTGGACCCCAGGGGAAGACTTTTTTCTATAGATAAAAATTCCTCTGGACCCCAGGGGAAGACTTTTTTCTATAGAAAAAAATTCCTCCGGACACCAGAGGAAGACTTTTTCCTTTAGAAAAAAATTCCTCTGGACCCCAGAGGAAGACTTTTTTCTATAGGAAAAATACCTTTTTTGGAAAAAAATCCTGTGGACCTCAGGAGATGACTTTTTTAGAGAAAAGAATTCTCTGGCGTTACTTTGTTTCAATTGAACAAAATCAACTGGTCCAGAATATTATTTTTTATTTCCATAGAAAAAAAATATTTCAATTTTTTTACAAATCATTGATTTCGTTCCGCATAATTTGGCAACAATAAACTTCGTATGCCCTCTACCGAAAAAAATATTTTCTTTTCATCTCCGAAACATTTATTCCAATAACCATTAAAAGTCTTCAGATTTTTTTTTTGTGCATTTTTTAAAAGACAAACGAAAAAATGTCTATCCTTCTTTGAAAGTC
Source organism: Musca vetustissima (assembly GCF_032173495.1). Taxonomy (NCBI): domain Eukaryota; kingdom Metazoa; phylum Arthropoda; class Insecta; order Diptera; family Muscidae; genus Musca; species Musca vetustissima. The sequence goes on from NW_026879459.1 coordinate 265,635, forward strand.
ATTGGGGTTTGGGGTGGTGGTATAGCCAACATTACAATGCCAAAGGGTTACACTTGACATGCTTGTAAAAATTTCATAATTTTTCTTTGGGAACTCTTTTCCTGTTGTGGAGGAGAGAGCAGATCCATTACACACTCCAGCCATCTTTCCGACAGGACAATAAGTAAGAGCTTTAATACTTGGTTCTTTTTTATTCCGTCTTCGATTCCATTAAATGGCACGACATGCCATTGAAGATGGAACCAAAGAATGGGTTCGACAAAGAAAAAAAAAATAACTGAAAATCAAGTAAAGAGCATCGTTAATACTCTTTTGAAAGACTTGAGGAGAATAAAAATAAACGAAAAGAAGAAGGAGGAATGTCAGCAAACAATTGCTTATTTTCAACTAACTTAACTTCGTTCGGAATATTATGGGTATAGAGCAGGGGTCAAAGTGGCGGAATGAAGACCGCCTGTGTAAACATATCCTTTTTCTACCTTGGGCTTACATTTCATTTTCTATTCATGTCAAAAGATGACACGAATAAAACACATCAATGAACCGCCAACGTTTGACCATTGGCGTAAAGGTTAATTTATAAAGGGCAGATCGTGGGGAACGTGGGGTCACAGCGAATATTGGCATGTGGTACCTTTGAAAATTGGGTTATTGTTTGGTTGTAGTTTGACTAACTTTTGTTAGCTTTTAATAACATTTCATGCGGAGTATTATGGTTAAACAAAAAAATCACACAAAATAAATCAATAACAATATTGTGGTTAATTTCTATAGAATTATTTTTTACTTTTGGTGTCTAGACAAATGGGTCTAATCAAAATAATCACAATCGTAATACATCGATATCTTAGCATAAAAAAAATATACTAACAAAAATATATTGTAGGGCAATTTTTTGAACGAAAAAGTCATCCTCGGGGTAAGATGAACTTCTCTATAAAAAAAAATATAATCGTCTTATGGATCACAGGATTTTTTATACAAAAACCAGTAAGGAAAGTAGTAAAGTCGGACGGGGCCGACTATATGATACCCTTCACCACTTTGGGTATATTCAACAGATGAATCCTAACAAACGTCTTATTTTAAAAGGTTACTGGTCCTTTTAATGAAATTGGATCCATAAACATTGGATCCATAAACATTCTCTATATAAATCTGAATCGATTTTCAGGAAACTTAACACACATCATTGTAGACCAATATCATTACGCTGTGCCAAATTTCGTGCAAATCGAAAGATATATAGGGACTTTGGTGCACCATTTACATAAAATCGGTCGAAAATATATATGGGAGCTATATCGAAATCTGAATCGATTTTCAGGAAACTTAGCATACATCATTCTGGACCTAATTCAGTACTCTATTTCAAATTTCGTGTAAATCGAATGATATATAGGGACTTTGGTACACCATTTACCTTAAATCGGACGAAACTATATATGGGAGCTATATCTAAATCTGAACCGATTTTCTCGAAACTTGGCACACATTATTCTGCACCTAATTCAGTACTCTATGCCAAATTTCATGTAAATCTAAAGATAAAGAGGGACTTTGGTACCGCATTTACCTTAAATCGGACGAAAATATATATGGGAGCTATATCTAAATCTGAAACGATTTTTCCCAATTTCAATAGGATTCGTCCTTGGGCCAAATAAGTGACTTGTGCCAAATTTCATCCAAATCGGATTATAAATGCGATCTGTACTTTGTTTACAATTTAACATCTACAGGAGGACAGGCGGACGGTCATGCATAAATCGACTCAGGAAGTGATTCTATGCATATTCTCAAAAGGAACCATGTCCCTATCTTGTTTCCTTTTGCCTGTTACAAACATATCACAAAGACATAATACCCTGTGCCACAGTGGTATAACAATAGGTTTTTTTTTCTATAGAAATCAGGTCCACTTAGGTTTACGTACTTCTTTCTATAACCAAATCAAGTCCACTCAGGAGTATTTTATCTTATAGAAAAATATTAGATTTTCTTACATTACCAGCTTCCTTTTATAATAAAAATTAGGAATTTTTTCTTTTGAAAAAAAATTGCATCTAAAGTCTAGAAGATTTTTTCTATAGAAAAAATTAGTCCTCTGGAGTCCAGAGGAATTATTTTTTATAGAAAAAAGTAGTTAGAAAAAAGTAGTCCTCTGGGGTCCAGAGGAATTTTTTTCTATAGAAAAAATTAGTCCTCTGGGGTCCAGAGGAATTTTTTTCTATAGAAAAAAGTAGTCCTCTGGGGTCCAGAGGAATTTTTTTCTATAGAAAAAAGTAGTCCTCTGGGGTCCAGAGGAATTTTTTTCTATAGAAAAAATTAGTCCTCTGGGGTCCAGAGGAATTTTTTCCCCAAAAAAAAATGTAGTCCTCTGGGGTCCAGAGGAATTTTTTTCTATAGAAAAAAGTAGTCCTCTGGGGTCCAGTGGAATTTTTTTCTATAGAAAAAAGTAGTCCTCTGGGGTCCAGAGGAATTTTTTTCTATAGAAAAAAGTAGTCCTCTGGGGTCCAGTGGATTTTTTTCTACAGAAAAAAAGTAGTCCTCTGGGGTCCAGAGGAATTTTTTCTATAGAAAAAAGTAATCCTCTGGGGTCCAGAGGAATTTTTTTCTATAGAAAAAAGTAATCCTCTGGGGTCCAGAGGAATTTTTTTCTATAGAAAAAAGTAATCCTCTGGGGTCCAGAGGAATTTTTTTCTATAGAAAAAAGTAGTCCTCTGTGGTCCAGAGGAATTTTTTTTCTATAGAAAAAAGTAGTCCTCTGGGGTCTAGAGGAATTTTTTTCTATAGAAAAAGGTAGTCCTCTTGGGTCCAGAGGAATTTTTTTCTATAGAGGAATTTTTGTTATGAAAATAAATTGTTGTGTGATGACCAGAGGATCGTATTGTATATAAAATATAAACAACTGCTCCATTTAGTATCCTTCATTAAAATTGTTTGGGTTACAAATATTTATTTTAAAATTATACCCTCATTTCGTAGCTATTAAGTCAACCATGAAAATTTCCCAATAGTTTATGAAAAAAGTTGCCCTTATTTAAAAAAAATATTTTTCCAATCAATTTAGAAAAAAAAATTAAAGTTTGACTTTTTCTAAATTTTAAATATTATTATTTTAAATTTTCTGTTGATAAAAAAATTATTGAAATGCTGATGATGGATGAATGTCATTGGTAATTCATGGAATTGTGTCTGTTTCCCTTTGGGTGTTTCTTTGCTTTTTTGTTACTTTAGCAGTTTTCACTCTCTCAAAGGAAAAACCAAACCGATTAGAATCACAAAGTAAAGAAACAAAAAAGAAAAAAATGTCAACAATTCATAGAACAGGTGCTGTTTGAAATAAATTATAAGTAAACGTTTTTGTTATTATTGTCCTTTCCATCTCGATTTTTTTGCTTTGTTTTGTTGGGTTTCTAATGTATTGGTGATGGGTTTCTAATGCATTAGGGTAGAGAATGTTGAAAATTATACTCAGCGATTTCGTTTTTGTTTGTTCGCCTCTCCCGCCTTTTATGGGCATTTCTAAGTTGTGGCATAAATAAACATTTTGTATTTTAATTTGATTTTCGTTGTTATTTTTCATTTAAACAATTCAATTCGTAATTATAATTCACTTTATACGTCACCATTATTTCACGGGGATTTATTATTTGAAGATATTTTTTTATTATTTACCTGAAATTAAAATATAGAAAAAAGGACATTAGATATACGATTATAATTTTAGAGAAAAAATATAGAGGAAATAAGTTTAAAAATACGTTTGGCATCTTAATTTTTCTTTTCAATCCAGGATCTCTAGTTTTTTATAAACTAGTCCTAAGCAAATTTAAGCTCCTGATGGACTTGGCATAGTGTTGCTTCATGAACAAATCTTCTTTAAAAAATCCAGGCCTTGTGTTGTGTGCCCATAAAAAAATATTCTGTAAAAAAACCACGCCTTGTGTTGCCCCACGAAAAAATATTCTTTAAACCAGTAAGGAAAGAAGTAAAGTCGGACGGGGCCGACTATATGATACCCTTCACCACGTTGGGTAAATACAAGAGATGCTCATATGTACAATATCCTGAAGAAATGACGAAATTAAATGTGTGGACTACATAGATATTTGAACTAATTTAAAACAACCTATACACATACAATTCTGAAACATATGTTAATCGAATGGACTTGGGTTCTTTGGTGTTACCATTTGTATGAAATCGTGCACAATCGTGTATGGGAGCTGTATGTATCATTTTAGACTTAATTTAGTGCGCCATGCCAAATTTTGTGCAAATCGAATGATATATAGGGACATTGGTACACCATCTCCATAAAATCGGCCGAAAATATATATGGAAGCTATATCTAAATCTGAACCGAATTTTATGAAACTTAACACACATCATTCTAGACCTAATTCATTACTCCATGCCATATTTCGTGAAAATCGAAAGATATATAGGGACTTTGGTACAACATTTTCATTAAATCGGACGAAAAAATATATGGGAGCTATATCGAAATCTGAATCGATTTTCAAGATATTGTACACACATTGCTCTAGACTTAATTCAGTACACTATGCCGAATTTCGTGCAAATCGAAGGATATTTAGGAACTTTGGTGGACGATTTACCTTAAATCAGACGAAAATATATATGGGAGATATATCTAAATCTGAACCGATTTTCAGGTAACTTAACACATATCATTGTAGACCTAAAGCAGTACGCTATGCCAAATTTCGTGTAAATCGAATAATATATAGAGACTTTGGTGCACCATTTACATAAAATCGGACGAAAATATATATGGGAGCTATATCTAAATCTGAACCGATTTTCAAAAAATTGTACACACATCGTTCTAGACTTAAATCAGTACACTATGCCAAATTTCGTGTAAATCGAATGATATATAGGGACTTTGGTGCACCATTTATATAAAATCGGACGAAAATATATATGGGAGCTATATTTAAATCTGAACCGATTTTCAGGAAACTTAACACATATCATTGTAGACCTAAAGCAGTACGCTATGCCAAATTTCGTGTAAATCGAATAATATATAGAGACTTTGGTGCACCATTTACATAAAATCGGACGAAAATATATATGGGAGCTATATCTAAATCTGAACCGATTTTCAAAAAATTGTACACACATCGTTCTAGACCTAAAGCAGTACGCTATGCCAAATTTCGTGTAAATCGAATAATATATAGAGACTTTGGTGCACCATTTACATAAAATCGGACGAAAATATATATGGGAGCTATATCTAAATCTGAACAGATTTTCAAGAAATTGTACATACATCGCTCTAGACTTAATTCAGTACACTATGCCGAATTTCGTACAAATCGGAAGATATTTAGGGACTTTGGTGGACGATTTACCTTAAATCGGACGAAAATATATATGGGAGCTATATCTAAATCTGAACCGATTTTCAGGAAACTTTACACACATCATTCTGGACACAATTCAGTACACCATATCAAATTTCGTGCAAATCGAATAATATATAGGGGCTTTGGTACACCATATACATTAAATCGGACGAAAATATATATGGGAGCTATATCTAAATCTGAACGGATTTTCAGGAAACTTAACACACATCATTGTAGACCTAATTCATTAATCTATGCCAAATTTCGTACAAATCGAATGATATATAGGGACTTTGGTGGAAGATTTACCTTAAATCGGACGAAACTATATATGGGAGCTATATCTAAATTTGGACCGATTTTCACGAAACTTAGCACACATCATTCTAGACCTAATTCATTACTCTATGCCAAATTTCGTGCTAATCGAAAATATATAGGGACTTTGGTACACCATTTACATAAAATCGATCGAAAATATATAAGGGTGCTATATCTAAATCTGGAACAATTTTTAGGAAACTTAACACACATCATTCTAGACCTAATTCATTACTCTATGCCAAATTTCGTGCAAATCGAATGATATATAGTGACTTTGGTACACCATTTACATAAAATCGGTCGAAAATATATATTGAGCTATATCTAAATCTGAATCGATTTTCAGGAAACTTTACACACATCATCCTG